>NC_073691.1:4838325-4913325 GCF_029784155.1 Uranotaenia lowii
CAACTCCTGCTTCTACAAGGACAGCACAAATGCTCATAAGCTTGACCAATTGTTGAACTAAGGATCCATGAATGATCAATCTCTTCGAATCCCATCCCATTTTAAAGTTCAATGATTATGATATCTATTAGGTATATTCAGGTAGAAAAATTGACAAAAAGTTTGATTATTCAAATATTGGAAAAAACTCGAAATAAAGTGAGCGCTTGAAACATGAACTTACCCCCGAGTTAACATTGACGAGTGCATACGGGATTCCGGTGGGTGTCTGGAATGCCGGCAGCAGCTTATCGGCAACATATTTGGCCTTGTCCAAGAACAGCCGATCGCCGGTGAAGGCGTAGCAGGTCAGAAATCCGCCGATGAACCGGATGTTGGTTTCGAACACCGACAGATCGATACCCACGTTGTCCAGGGTGAACTTCCGCTCGACCCAGTCGCGACCCTCGTCGTACTCCTTGTGCAGCCCCATCAGGTACAGTGTATCCAGCCCATCGACGATGGTGGCACCGAGGTCGAACGCCCCGAAGATGCTTCCCGAGTGGCCCCGTTTGCTAATGGGTTTCAGCTCGTTCTTGCCCCAGGCGTACAGTTTGTAGTTATCCCAGGCGTGGATCATCATCTGTGGAAGGGAAAAAATGGAAAAAAATAAGTATCTCGTTGTCCTGTCTATTTGTCAACCATTCATTGACTAACATGAAACAAGTTTTCAAATCTATTGCTGTAGCACAGCAATCACAGGTCTTTGTACCAACGGAAATAATTTGAAAGTAAAAAAACCAAGAGCGACTTAAACAGTAGCATTCAGAGTTCACATTTGGTTCAGTAAGGAATATCCAGAGGATACAACCTTATGTGTAGTAAGTTGATCTAGAGCAGGGGTCGGGGAACTTTTTGAATCATTACCCCAAAACATTTTTATTTAAGCTGATATTACCCCATGACGAAGAGTAAATCAACGAAATCAAATTTTTTAAGCATCTTTATAACAAATTCATAAAATTGTAAAATGAAAATATACACTTTTCACTCACAAAATATTCACTGTTACCCCCCAAGAATTTCACTTTTACCCCATTTGGGATAATTTACCCCGGTTCCCCGACCGCTGATCTAGAGTGTACGTCACGTGCTTGGTATGGTAGCTCCATCGACACATCGGGGTATTCGAGAAGTGCTATTTGTTTACCTGTGAAGCTGGATGCCGTAGGAAAAAGTGTATTTCACAGACAGGGATTGAATCGCTAACGAAGAAGGGCGACTTCCGTCGCCGGAAGATCATCCTACTCGGTAAATATCAATGTCTTCGTTGGGAACAGTTTGAGAAGTAGGGTAGAAATGCGCCTCGGCTAAGTGGTTGGTGAGGAAAGACTATGGGCTCCACCTCCTCAGAGTATCTGAGTACCGCCCATTTCTACGAGTGTAGCTGCGGGAACAGTCAGGAACACCTTCTTCGCAACGAAGATCGTGAGTGAGTCTTTTGAGTCGGATTAAGATGAAATTTTCGTCGTTTAGGTCCACATCCGAATTACGGCGTTCTGGGTGTTTGCTGTGATCGGACGTTAAGTCGTCTTGAGAAAAAAATCATAAATGAGTATTGCGGTGTAGCGCACTAGCACAAATCTCGCGTGCACTTTTATTACGTCGTTTGAAACAGTGTTCCGAAAATCAATCAAAACAAACACTCAGGATACGTTTCTTATTTGAAACATTCTGATAGTATAATAGGAAGGCGCCTCTCGCAACTGCTTCGCCCGACTGGTATGCAATCTCGATCAGCGTTCCACTCAGCAATGCCAACCGAGTCGCATCATTCAGAATCATCGGTTTTGCAAACATCGCATATCGGAGATGAGTGAGATACAAACTGATCCATTCTGAATGTCACTCACTCAGTATCCGCCTAGCTTATTTGAAATTGAAAACACAGCGGAAGTGACCATCTTTCCCTCACAAACACAACTACAATTGGATTTTATTCTTACTGGTGTAAAAACACGCTGTAAAATCAAATAAATTTATTAATTGGCTATGTTATCAAATAATATTTGCTAATGATCGGTTGAGTGTATCACTCACTCACTGCCTGAACCATTCACTCCTAATCCTAGACGAACATGATTCGCCGTATGCATCGCTCTTTGGTGAGATTCCAATTTGATGATGGTGCTGTACTGTTTTGACAGAAAGCATCATGCGAGGTGATCTGTATTTTAGCGATGAATAGAACGAACAATGATCGGATAAGTCCAATAGCAATCAATAAAAAAAACCCTATCGCTGTACGTTCATGCGCGTTCACGTGCGAAGTGCAATCAGGAACATGCATTCAGGAACACTGGTTTGAAACAACTTAAGGATTCACAAAAAAACGGCTGCACAAGTTAAAAAAAAACTACTCTAAAATTTGTATTTCACATCTAGAATATGTTGTCCAGACAACAAATATTCTTAATGAACTAGTTTTTGTTAGTTTCTGAATTTTTTTTGTAGAAAAACTGTTTGTTTACATTTGGTTTCATACCACGTAATGAAAGCGTTCTCAATAGAAATATGGACCTCGATCAGACTTTATACCTGAGGCAGTTCCCGGTGGGGATTAAAGTTAAAGGACTCGAGTCAAAAGGACATAAGGGCTTAGGGGGTAAACGTGGATAAACTATGATTCAACTCATTGTACCCAAGATCCTGATTAATAAACTTGGGTACACGGTCGTTAACTTTAAAAATTATTTCCTGAAAACAATGAAAAAATTGATTATATTTATTGAGATTCAAAAGGCTCAAACCTGTGGTTTTAAGAAATCCCCCAATGACAGACCTCAGAATATATTTAGAAAACTTTTCCATAGAGTTGGTTTATTCAAAACTGCGCAGAAAAACATATAATTATTTTTTTTGATGATCCTAAAAACCCAATTGGGTCCCTCATGCACCTCATGCGAACATTTTAGTCATTTTCTGTACTACATTATTCACTCCCGCGTGTATGTTGTCCATCACTGAACAGATTTTGCTGTCTGATAACGCATCAGATTTCCATCGCATTATCGAGATCCCATTTAGGATTATTTCATATATTGAAGGTGAGCTTCGCGTATAGTGTCATTTGTTCGAAGTTATCGATATTAGGTTTATCTTTGATGTTTTGTGGGAGGCTGCTATACATTACAGGCTATTATTGACGTTGTAAAAAACATAGCTCGTTTTGTCATTTCTTTCTTTGCAATTGGTACAACACTTGAGTCACGACATACAGTCAGGGAAGCAAATCCAACTGATCTGATACTGATAACTGATTTATCCCTTGTGTTACACTTAGCGATAAATATGAGAAAGCGATTGCTTCTCATCTGTTTCCATTGACGATAAAGATAACTCGCTACACGTTATTTTGTCTCCGACGGTCCACCAATAGATGAAAAAATTTCAAAATGCTCACACTGAAGCAAACCGACTGAATCGATTATAACATCAGCAGAAAAGGCTAACTGAAATAGTCAAATATATATGTGGTAAATTTTGAAATTCTCGGGCGTAACGTCTAAAGAAGGCGCTCGTCGCGGTGATTAATCAATGTTTGAGGGTGCTGCTGGTAACTAGTAATAGTTAAAACAAATTAGTGATGATTAACGGCACAAGTACCGCGAGAAATCAGTTTAGCTCCGATTAAGACTTGCGACCCCTCTAGTGAAAGGGTTTGACTTGTAGGTGACGAAAAAAAGTGTCGCGAGATCGCTAGTACAAGCTACTAGAGTTAGTACTGCGAGAAATCAGTTGAGCTCCGATTTCAACTTTCGACCTTTCAAGTGAAAGGGTTTGACATGTAGGTGACGAAAAAAAGTGTCGCGAGATCGCTAGTACAAGCTACTAGAGTTAGTACCGCGAGAAATTAGTTTTGCTTCGATTTCAACTTTCGACCGGTCAAGTGAAAGGGTTTGACTTGTAGATGACGAAAAATAGTGTCGCGAGATCGCTAGTACAAGCTACTAGTGTTAGTACCTCGAGAAATCAGTTTAGCTCCGATTTCAACTTGCGACCCCTCTAGTGAAAGGGTTTGACTTGTAGGTGACGAAAAATAGTGTCGCGAGATCGCTAGTACAAGCTACTAGTGTTAGTACCGCGAGAAATCAGTTTAGCTTCGATTTCAACTTTCGACCAGTCAAGTGAAAGGGTTTGACTTGTAGGTGACGAAAAATAGTGTCGCGAGATCGCTAGTACAAGCTACTAGTGTTAGTACCGCGATAAATCAGTTGAGCTCCGATTTCAACTTGCGACCCCTCTAGTGAAAGGGTTTGACTTGTAGGTGACGAAAAATAGTGTCGCGAGATCGCTAGTACAAGCTACTAGTGTTAGTACTGCGAGAAATCAGTTGAGCTCCGATTTCAACTTTCGACCTTTCTAGTGAAAGGGTTTGACTTGTAGGTGACGAAAAATAGTGTCGCGAGATCGCTAGTACAAGCTACTAGTGTTAGTACCGCGATAAATCAGTTGAGCTCCGATTTCAACTTGCGACCCCTCTAGTGAAAGGGTTTGACTTGTAGGTGACGAAAAATAGTGTCGCGAGATCGCTAGTACAAGCTACTAGTGTTAGTACCGCGAGAAATCAGTTTAGCTTCGATTTCAACTTTCGACCGGTCAAGTGAAAGGGTTTGACTTGTAGGTGACGAAAAAAAGTGTCGCGAGATCGCTAGTACAAGCTACTGGTGTTAGTACCGCGAGAAATTAGTTTAGCATCGATTTCAATTTTCGACCGGTCAAGTGGAAGGGTTTGACTTGTAAATGACGAGAAATAGTTCCGCGAGTTCACTAGTACAAGCTACTAGTGTTAGTACCGCGAGAAGTTTTTCGTTGTAATCGGAGTTAGTTTAAACTAGTTAGTTTAGCTTCGATTTCAACTTTCACTTTGACTGAAAGACTTTGACTTCTAGGTGACGAAAATTTGAAACGTGAGTTCGCTTGGCCAAGTTACTTGTGTCATTACTGGTAGAAATAATCTACTAGTACTTAGTTGTACAAGCTTGTATCAAGAAACTGCTTAAATAAATTCTCATCAATTTCTTCCCTTTCAATAATTGGGTCGCAAGTTGAAATCTAGCTAACCTATTTTCTGTCGGTTTTAACTCTAGTAGCTTGTACTAGTGGATTCACGACACTAGTTGTCTTCCCTACAAGTCAAATCCCTTCACGAGAGGGGTCGCAAGTTGAAATCGGAGCTAAACTGATTTCTCGTGGTGCTAACAAAAGTAGCTTGTACTAGCGAATTTGCGAGTCTTGTTTTTGTCACCTACAAGTAAAACCCTTTCACTAGATGGGTCGCAAGTTGAATTCGGAGCTTATCTGATTGATCGCGGTACTGACACTAGTAGCTTGTACTAGCGATCTCGCGACATTTTTTTTCGTCACCTGCAAGTCAAACTCTTTCACTTGACCGGTCGAAAGTTGAAATCGAAGCTAAACAAATTTCTCGCGGTACTAACACCAGTAGCTTGTACTAGCGATCTCGCGACACTTTTTTTCGTCATCTACAAGTCAAATCCTTTCACTTGACCGGTCGAAAGTTGAAATCGAAGCTAAACTGATTTCACGCGGTACTAACACTAGTAGCTTGTACTAGCGATCTCGCGACACTTTTTTTCATCGCCTATAAGTCAAACCCTTTCACTTGACCGGTCGAAAGTTGAAATCGGAGCTGAACTGATTTCTCGAGGTACTTACACTAGTAGCTTGTACTAGCGATCTCGCGACACTTTTTTTCGTCACCTACAAGTCAAACCCTTTCACTAGAGGGGTCGCAAGTTGAAATCGGAGCTCAACTGATTTATCGCGGTACTAAAACTAGTAGCTTGTACTAGCGATCTCGCGACACTTTTTTTCGTCGCCAATAAGTCAAACCCTTTCACTTGACCGGTCGAAAGTTGAAATCGGGGCTGAACTGATTTATCGCGGTACTAACACTAGTAGCTTGTACTAGCGATCTCGCAAAACTATTATTCGTCACCTACAAGTCAAACCCTTTCACTAGAGGGGTCGCAAGTTGAAATCGGAGCTAACTGATTTATCGCGGTACTAACACTAGTAGCTTGTACTAGCGATCTCGCGACACTATTATTCGTCACCTACAAGTCAAACCCTTTCACTAGAGGGGTCGCAAGTTGAAATCGGAGCTAAACTGATTTATCGCGGTACTAACACTAGTAGCTTGTACTAGCGATCTCGCGACACTTTTTTTCGTCACCTACAAGTCAAACCCTTTCACTAGAGGGGTCGCAAGTTGAAATCGGAGCTCAACTGATTTCTCGCGGTACTAAAACTAGTAGCTTGTACTAGCGATCTCGCGACACTTTTTTTCGTCACCTACAAGTCAAACCCTTTCACTAGACGGGTGTCAAATTACAATCGGAGGTTAAATAAACGAAACCATCTATTGAATTAAACAAATAAATCTGAATGCAAAAAATGACCAATCTTTTCTTGTTACTAAAGGAGACAGGACAAAAATGTATGAAACTTGGTTTGTGATGTACACAGATATCATATATACGGCTCGGAAGATCTTGACAAGACAAGAAAAAGTCTCTTTATAGAGCCAAAACAAAACATTCTCAACAATGAACTAAATATTTAAAGCCTCTATAAATAAATCAATCAATCAATCAAAACATTCTACCGTGACGTGAGACAAAAAAAGCTATGAATTAAAAAATTGATTTTAGCTTTAAAATAAGTACAAAGTCTTCTAACAAAAAAAAAACAACTTCTTCAATTTTCAACTTTTTTCTTCCACGGTAGATTTTCTTGACCTGATAGTTACTTTTTCTTGTCTTGTTGAGATCTGTCACATAATGTTTATTTAAGTGATTTTAATTTTTTTTTTTTTTGGTACGGGAGATCCCACTGCGACGAGTAAGTAGTTGGTCTATCGTGGTAAATAATAACCCGGAGGATTGAATGATAGTTGATTGCTGAAATTTTTATTTTGATGTCAAATGACTGAAATGCATGAAACGTCGAGATCTGGTGATATCTTAAAAAAAAATGTTTTTTTTAATCGACTCTATGGGAATTTTCGAAAAATGCTTGGTTTCCCAGAAAGTCGATATTTAAACAAAAAAATCTTTCGAGATAATACCAGATGTTTTTTAAGTTATTTGGCATCAAAATTTAAGTGTCAATTTTTTGAATTTCCTTTAGTTCCCTTTTTGGTTATTTTTGAGGGTCGAAAAACCGAAACTTTGAGCTTTCTGAGGCACCCTTAAATGGGCCGATTGAGCTGAAATGTTGGAATAGGTCAGTTTTCTGGGCTAATCTACAAAATGTGTATGAAACGATCATGAAACTTTGCCCATACATACATCTATTGCCACCGAAACCTACAGTCATCGTTTTGTGGAGGTACTTAACTCGTGCTTACTTAATTTCAACATGTTTTTTCAGAGTCGTGAGCTTGGTTTAATGAATCTTTTCGATTGAGCTGCTTCCTCTGGTATTCTCCAATTGGAACCAATAGTGGTGCTTTCCGAGAATGGGGGGAGGGGGGTATAAGCTTTCCAAGTTCTTGAATTCTATCGTCAAAGCACTCGATATTCGGTAGAAAGGTTCAGGTCCGATCAACAGTCTCTTCAATCCGTTCCTAGCTAGCTGGTCTGTTTTTTCGTTCCCTAGAATACCGCAGTGGCGCCTAGAACCCAAAATGATAATACGCTCTTCCTTATGGCTTATGCAACAATACACTTGCTTACTAGCTTGGAATAACATGTGAATGTGGCCTGGCTGTCAGAGAACATGTAGATATTTGCATACATACATGTATTCTCTTTTCAAACAGACTAAAGTAGGGTTACCATATCCTTCAACGCCAAAAAGAGTACGTTGAAATCATATTTCAAAAAATTTAGGAGAAACGGTAGAAACCAGGAAATAAAGCCATTCAAATAGTGACAATTAGTTGCTTGTTATGTGACTTTCCTGGTAATTATGATTTTTCAAAAAATACTTTTACAAATAATAAATTACCGTTTTTAGTTTTTGCTTATTTTATTGCAGATTTTCAATTAAAAGTCAAAGGGTCGTTGGATTATTTGAAGAGATAGAGCTAAAAACATCGCAAACATAAGGAAATGTTGCATTTCAAAAAGAGTTCTTTTCTCGACACGAATGCCATAAGGATGGTAAAGTGTCGTTAATAAAACTTAAAAAAAAAAAAAAAAAAAAGAGTTCAAATTGCTGTTGTGCTCTTTGCCAACTGTTTGGGCTTTTTGCATATTCAAAGGCGCTGATTGCCTGCACAGTTTATTTCGACGCCTGGTAGAAGCTTTTGTTTGAAACGGTTGTAAAACATTCGAAGCTGTTGTATTTTACTTATAGGGAAGTACTGCTGATGAAATAGCAAACTTGTTTCTAACGAAAAATATAGTTATTAATCGATTTGTGATGCTTTCCGTTTTAGATCATCGTTTGAAAACAAAGTAGAGAAACCTGGTACGATACCATACCATTTCTGTCGGACTTCTTGTACATATAAAAACACAAACTTAAGAACTGGAAGAAATAAGTTCGTTTCTCTGATAAAATGTCTTCCAACAAAAAAAGAGTACATTCCGCAAGATTTTACAAAAAGAAGAGTGCGCTCATTTCTTGATCGAAAAAGAGTACATGTACTCTTAAAAGAGTACGTATGGTAACCCTAGACTAAAGTGCATTCTAGAGTTGCTTGAACTTCTGTCTCTGAATACTGTTGGCCAGTTTCCCCTAGGAATTGAGATTCTGAGTCTAGGTCCGAACATCCCAGCGCCAGTTATGTTATCTATTTTTGACCCATCAGTGACGATCCGGGTGGAAACGCAGGCTAACCTGCCTTATGACCTGGTTGACCTGACATCAACTCCTGCCCTGGATGACCTGACACGTCAACCAGTCAACACATTCTGCCTCTTATTCAATGAATTGATGTAGTGGTAGAATATTTAGTAGTGCGTTAAGAGCCTAGTTCGATGTGCTTCACATGGCTCCAGCTATAGATAGCGTTGCTATTCTTTGAAGCTTCACTAATTTCTTCCGGGCCGTAGCGTGCAAAGTTTGGTTCCCATACTAAAGCGGCATAAGAGATTTTGAGTCTTATTATGGGGCAATATATGGGCGAACCACAATTTTGCGATTTACAATTATCATTCTGTTGGTTTTAAGGGATTCAAGATCCTGACCTAATTTTCATTGTTTTATCAGTAAAGTATTTTTTTTTTCAAATTACTGTTTGCTGAATGCATGATAAGTCCTAAATTTATACCAGTTCAATAGGAGACTAACCCAAGTAACACCGATTATTTTGTACGGCTCTTTAAGCCTCTTACGAAACTTAAACTTGGTCTAGTAGCCTGCTATAAAGCTTTAAATGTTACTTGGGTAAATCATCTGCAAACAGTTTTAAGGCGACTCTGTCATAGGCACATTTTCAAATGGTCACTAACCTTGAAAGTACTGAGTAGACATTTATGAGGAATTTTGGTTAGTTTCACCATTTTGAACCGAATGAAATTACTACTATTACCAATAGCTTTCAAAAACTGACAGTATACGTACTAATAGCAATCGATTATATCTGCGCTAGAATGGGAATCAACAGATATCAGAGTGAATTTCCAGCATTGAGTTATTTCCTGTATATAAAAAAATCTTCTAAAATTTTCCCACCAACAACGGAGCAGCAACGGCATTTCGTGACGATGAATCCGGAATTTCACGGGAAATCTGAAACCTCTAACCTCAAACAGCATTTAGTTGTAGGATTTCCTTCCGTTCCTCAGTGAGTTCATGACACTCTCAATCGATTCAACCGGCCGTCACTAAAATTGTTTAGCTTGCACTTGTAAGCTCGCTCGTCGGTCCGCGCGCAACCAATTAGCAAAACCGCACAAAAGCGTACGATGGGGATGTGGATCGAATGGAATGGAGAATAGAGAGCCTTAAAGGTTAGTCACCGACCATAATATTCGGCGACGCTAACTTAGCAGAGCGATTTTTGTTTTGCCTACATCGGAAAAAACCAAACAACTCCTTTCGCACTTTTGAAGCGGCTTGTGAATTTTGTTCTGAATCAGCAAATCGATATCAACCGCAGAGTGTCAGTCCACAAATGGTTGATGTACTACAAAAGTGAACTAATTTGAATCTTTGAGCTTTGATTCAGTAGAATTTTTCAACCAATTAGACTCACAACACATGTAAGAGTGAACTAATTTGTGAACTAGTGTTTTCAAACAATTTGAAATAAGTTAAAATTAATTCTCTTTAACAGGTAATGTTGAATATCTTAGCAGTTCAACTTCTACGACGATCTGGAGTATTCTGCTGAAGCTCGAAAAACCAGTCCGATTCCAATCCAATCTACTCGCTCATATTTGTGTGCAGCAGCGGATGCAGTAAAAATCATAAAACGTCCCAAAGTGGGCTCAAAACGGTGAAAAATTGTTGAACTAGTCACAAGTGGTTGGGTTCATTCACTTCCATTCGTATATGTATTTACCTTGTACTCTGACTGAACTATTCTCCTATTCCGTTTGGTGGCGAACGAAGATAACGAACTGAGTATGATGCTGATGCAAAGCAGAAAATAATGCACATAAAAAAACGGTCAACGTTCTCCGAATGGAGTTTTTGCCGGTTAGAAGCAGCAGCTGTTGTGCAGTTTTAGAGTCTAAGGTGCAAAAAATCAATTAAATCTAGCTGATGGTGTGATTGACATTGGTGGTCGAAATGTTTTTTGTTGAGTTCGATTTTCAGGCGACACTCGTTCCTCCATTAGACTTGCAAGCGGTACTTAGAATGTCATCGAATAGTTAATCGATTTAAACAAAAAAAAAACATGTTTATTTGCTAAACAAATCAAAATTATTTGTCATGGTTATTTGACAGTTATGAAGATTGATTATTTTCTCCATTCCAATTATGGTGTTGCAAATCAGAACAACATACGAGCGAATGTTGATTGATTTCAAAGCAGTCCGAATGAAAAATAGACCAATCATCCTAACAAATAAGCGTAAATCAGAATCGATTAGTTCTAATTTGGATATAATCAAGGGGTGCTACAGCTGGACCTTATACATGAAAAAACAATAACTCGATCTGCTCGCCCTTGGACTTGAGCATCGGTGACAGATTCCATTATGAACTGTTTCGAAAGTTTGATGATGTACACCCAAAATAATTTTCACTTAAAAAATAAGTGACATCTGTAGTAAATTCTCGCCATACGTAATTTCATTTGAATTTTAAGTGATGGGTCAAGTGAATTCACTTAAGTGACCGGTCAAGTGAATTACACTATGACGTTCGAATGAAATTTATCTGAGTTTCTAAGTATGTTTTTAGTTAATTATCTCTCGCGTTTTTAAATAAAAGAACATTTATTGAACAGCACTACGATTTCAAATACTTACATTACGCTTTCGCCATAAATTTATGGCGAAAGGAAAATTCCATCGTTATCCCAAGGCAGATCGGTTACTGCGGATAGTGCGAGTTCTAAATCTTCCCTGCTGCAAACTAAAAAATCTGTCCCGTTCAACCCACAAGCTGAAATATGATAACACCTTTAAATAACTTTTTCTTACATCACGTTTAACACAAACTACCACCAAAATCGCCTATTAAAGAATTGGGAAAATCCAAATCCAGCATAAGCTTTAAACGCTGCTCTTTAGAATTTGCCATTTTGAACTCTGAAAATAAACACAATTACAACCTGACAATCACTTGAAATTCAAGTGATGGGGAAGTGAATATTTTGCCTCACTTCAAATTCAAGTGACGACTGAAGTGAGTGTGGATGAATTCACTTGAAATTTAAGTGACTGCCAAGTGAAATGTATATGTCGCACTTGAATGGAAGAAAATCACTGGATCCTTGTTTTTAAGTGAAAAATCATGTGTATTTTAAGAGTGAATTTGGGTTCAGTGTACAGATATTGTTTGCTTCGCTGAATGCACTTATAAAAATTCCAATTCCAAGAATATACCACACATAACATTTGCACGAAGTTTCGGCTAAAAAGATGTCCGAATATGCTGCAGATTGGAAGATAAATTCCAATTGCAAAATGCAATGTATGTACTGAACACTTTTATCACTCTTTTACCAGATCCCAACCAAGGAAATAGATGTTCATCATTGGAGTGGCAAAAGATGTATAAAAAAATAAAATCCGAATTTTGAAACCCGACATTTTTGTTCAATTCGGTCAATTTGGCCACTTTTGTCATTTTTTTTCTTCTTATGCCTTTTTTGGCAGTTTGGTTATTTTTTGTCAATTTTACTGTTTTTTTTAAATAAATTTTGTTGTTTTTGTAATTTTTGCCTTTTTTTTTATCTTGTTTGTCATTTTTGGTCTTTTTTAAAATTTTTGTTATTTCGTGATTATGTCATTTTTGTCATTATTTTACTTTTAGCAATTTTTCATTTTTCTTCTTGTTGTTATTTTGGTTATTTTGTCATGTAATCTTTTTTTGTCATTTCCGTCAACTTTTCTATTTGATCTTTTCTTTAATTTTTGTCATTTTCGAGAAATTTTTCATTTTTTGTCAATTTTACCATTTAAAAAAATTGTAATTTTTGTCATTCTTATCATCTTTGTAATTCTTGGATTTTTTGTCATTTAACGTTTTTGGTCATTTTTGTGATTCTCGTGATTTTTGCGATTTTTGTCCATGTGGTCAATTTTGTCATTTTTATTTTCTTATCTCATATTTGATTTTGTTATTTTGGTTATTTTTGTCTTTTTACTATTTGATTTTTAATTCTTTTCTTTTTGTCAATTTTACTATTCGATCTTTTATTCTATTTTTGTCATTTTTGTCCTTTCTATATCATTTTTGTCTTTTTAAAAAATTCAGTCATTTTTGTCATTTATGAATTTTTTTCATTATTTCACTTTTGGCATTTTTTTCATCTTTCGTTTTGTTGTCATTTTTTTAATCGATCATTTTTGGGCCATTTTTGTCTCTAATGAGATTTTTGTCATTTTTGCCCCTTTTGTCAATTTCGTTTTTTTTTGTCCTTTTGATCATTTCTGTTATGTTTGTCATTTATGCCATTTTTGTCTTTTTTTAACATTTTCGCCATTTTTGTCATTTGCGTCATTTTCGTCTTTTTGCCATTTTTGTCTTTTAAGTCTTTTTAACTTTTTTTGTCTTTATTTTCACATTTATGTAATTCTTTCAATTCTGGCATTTTTGTGATTTTCGTCATTCATTTGTCATTTTTCTTGTTGTTTTTTTTTTTCGGCATTTTTGTCATTTTTGTTTTTTTTTTTTTAATTTTTGTCATTTTTTGTCAATTTTGTAATTTTTGTCTTTTTTGTTCTTTTTCCACTTTTGTAATTTTTGTATTTTTTTTTTTTTAATTTTTGTCATTTTTGTCAATTTGTCATTCTTTTCTCATTCATGCCAAAAAAAATAACATTGTCATTTAACTTGTCATTTTCGTCATTATTGTTATTTTGGTAATTTTTGTCATTTTTGTTATTTTTATCATTTTTGTCGATTTTGTAATTTTTATCTTTTTTTGTCATTTTTTTCCACTTTTGTAAATTTGGTATTTTTTTTAATTTTTGTCATTTTTGTCAATTTTAGCATTTTTTTATTTTTTTTGCTTTTTTGTCATTCTTTTCTCATTTATGTCATTATTCAACTTTTTTGTGACTGTCGTCATTTTTGTCATCTTTCTCCTTGTTGTTATTTTGATTTTTTTATCTTTTTATCATTTTCGTAATTTTTTCTATTTGATCTCATTATTGTCATTTTTTTTATGTGATCTTTTTTTTTATTTTGGTCATTTTTGCCTTTTTTGTCCCTTTTGTCATTTTTTTCTCATTTGTGTCATTTTTGTCATTATGTCAGAATGTCACTTTTGATTTTTCACCCAATCGCTCAATGGATTGGGCTTTTCAATAAACGGTATTGAAATCGACGATACAGTCATCTCTAAAGCAGCAGCGAAGCTCAAGAATTCCTTTTCTGCGAGACCGGACGGGATACCAGCCGCTTTTTTTAAGTTTTATGCCTGTTTTGCTGACTCCTAATCTGTTCATCTTCCAAGTTTCGAGGAATGTTTTCCGGAGAAAAGTGATAAAGGCATTCTGAGCTCCGTAGTTAGACTTACCTAAATGTGTTGTTTTTAATTTAACTTTGAGTCATCGTTCGAATCAATATGTGATCCGTTGATCAGAAATAAATAACGAATAGTCGTTTTTTTTCTTTTTTACCATGTACTAAATTTTTGTTAATTTCGCCATTCTTTAATTTTTGTCTTTTTTTTATTTTTTTATTTGTGGCATTTATGTAATTTTGTTTGTTTTTGTCATTATTGTAATTTTTGTCATTTTTGTCACCTGTACCATTTTTATAATGTTTGTGATTTTCGTCATTTTTGTCACTTTTTTTAATTTTTGTTAGCCAAATTTGTATGATTTGTTGATTTTCAGTAATGATAAATTTCATTATGATATTTTTTAAAGGCATTCCAGTTATAAAATTAATGGAACAAGATTTTTAAAGAAATTAAGAACTGATAATAAACCTTGAAGTTTTAATTTTTTTTTTTTGACAGATAGAATGACTCAAAAGGAACATATGTAGATATGTTTATGTAAGTATATTAAAAATGATTGATTCCCGACAAGAACTTAAGACAACGAACTTTCTTGAACTTCTTGCCCAATGTCGAAAACAAAAAATCAAAAAAGTCAACAAGCCCTGTGCTAAAAATATCTTTCAAATTCCGGTCACGCTCTCCCAAATAAATAGTGAAAACGTTTCCGTCTTTCAGGTCATAACACTACTTCCCCACTTTTACGAACATAAATATGAAAGACAGACAACTCTTCTGCTAGGGAACCGGTGCGGAGCCATAAAAGCAGATAGACTTCGCTCGCTCTTGCATGCCTAAAAAAATCTCACTTCGATCGAAGACCTCCCAACTTCAATGGTACTGCTGGCAACAGCTATGTATGCGGTATGCGTCACGCTCTAACGCTTCGTTGTTCAACTAAGCCGGCCTTCATTAAGCAAAAAGAAAAAAAATAACAAAATAAAATAGAGACAACCTTCTAACTTCAAAAGCACGATCAAGCTAAGGTTAGTTCCTGTGTGATTATTGCATTTAAATAAAAAGCCTCAATCAAGGCTAGTGAATCAATCACATGGTGTAACTTTTGCTTTCCCCATATCAAATGACCACGATCGAACCTCGATCGAAGTTGAAACATACCTCCTTCACTTTCTCGCGTTTTTCATGATCGATGCCGGTATCGGACGCCGCCACATTCGAGTTAGCGCTGAGCCCTGCTCCTGTTGCTCCAATCTTCAACCATCCGCTTGCGTTGAAGTACTTCGGTATGTAACTGGCATTCCGGAAGTACTCACTACGCTGGATGTCCTCTTCGTCCGGGTAGTACGCATCGTATTCCACGTCGAACGTGGATCGCCGGTTGAAGCTGTAGAACGTTTTCTCCGGATCCACTTCGAGATCGTTCAGATCGGCACCGTCGAAGATCAGATTATCACCTGGGTTGCCGCCGGCCATCGCAAATCGATTGAACCGGTTGAAATCTTCGTAGGTCCGGAACCGATCGGTGCGACGATCTTCGGCGGAACCATGTTTGTGAACCACCAGCGTTACACCGGTTACGGCCACCACAAACACGGCAGTCGCGACCCCACTCAAGGCCGGCGCCATTTCTCAGTGGTGCGTAAACCTTTTTTTCGGTTGTTCACTACAAGCACTGCACACGGCCCTGCGGATTCCGATCTGCGTATGGGATATTCACTGATCGCTTCTGACACCGCAGCAACTTAGTGTTCAGTTTCCGGAAAACTTTTCATTCATTCTTCAACCATCAAATCATCATTAGCTGCGGTCACTCTTTTTCCGGTTATTTTTTCTCTTGTTCAATTTTGGCTGTGGAGATTTATTTTTGAATTTAATGAGCTGTACACAACTGAGGATATAAAAAACGAAGCTTTTGTTTGAGCAAGCTTTTATCGAACGGAATAACTCGGTGCTGTTTAACGATCTGTTGATGCGCTTTCGGAGGAGGAACTGTTGTGTTGTGTTCTGTTGACAAAAGCCGACAGCGTGACATTTTGTTTAACTTCATTGTCCCCAAATATTTGAGAACGCGCTTAAGTTTTATTCAACCATGACCTCGAGTTTGGCAGCGATAATTTATGGCTCGATTAAGCTTTTTTTATTGTTTTCTGAAATGTTTCCTGATGAAATCTGATTTAAATGTATCAATTAAAAACTTTTAACGGATACGAGATATCGCAAGCGTTCGCTTACACTGAACTCAAGTTCATACATAAAAAGGGTTCGAATAATTGATTCTACACAGTAAACGGAAATTACCGAGTTCGGTAATTTTTTTACCGAAATCCTAACATGTGTAAATAGTTAAACTGTTAGGTAATTTTTTCGGTTAAAAAATAAACGAACATCGGTAAATCGATTCTTCATTTACCGATGTTCGTTTATTTTTTACCGAAAAAATTACCGAACAGTTTAACGATTTACACATGTTAGGATTTCGGTAAAAAAATTACCGAACTCGGTAATTTTCGTTTACTGTGTATGTTCGAGTGTTCTATGTACATTAGGGTGGATGTGAGGCTGAAATTGTTCCTGGGCCTGACAGAAGATCCCAATAATTCCAATATTCAATAAGGTCTGTTTTTATTTGTTTATTTATTTATTTTTTAAGATTTTCGTCAGTTTATTGTTATTTTTGTCATTGTTGTTATCTTTATCATTTCTGATTTTTTTTGTAAATTTTAACAATTTTTTTATATTGTGTATCTTTAGTGATTTCTTTCATGTTTATCTTTTGAGCCATTTCTGCCATTCATATCTATATAATTTTTGTCATTTTTTAATTTTATTTTTTTTGCATTTCGTCAATTTTGACTATTTGTCATTTCTGTTATTTAAGTCGATTTAGCCGTTTTTGGTTTTTTGTACTTTTTTTTTAATTTGAAGGTGATGAAAAGTTCAACCCTTTCCTTCCCACGAGGTTTTTCACGTTTTAAAAATAGAAATATTGATTAACAACTAAAGTTCTAGAACAAAAGATGCTTTATTTTAGTCTACTTTTATGATTCAGTTGATAAATTTGGGTTTTGAGGTGGATCACATATGCTCCATTGGGAAGATAACAACACAGAGGGTGCAAATGAAAAATAAGAAATAACGGCCAAAATACAGGGAATTTCATCACCTTTTTGATCACAAAATAAAACAATCCCATTTTGAGAAATATTTCTTGGGTATATCCAGCCCTCAAAAGTCAGACTATTGAAATTTTTGATATATTCAGTTTTGCCTTGAACAATGGCCGCCATGACACTTTTCGCCAGAGAAACAAATCACGAGCTTTTGCAAATATTTTGAGACATGTGGTCATTTCAGTAGATGAAATACCTATCCTGAAGAGAAAAAACTTTTGACGGAATGATTTTCATGAGTATTGATAAAAAACTTAGCAAGATGAAAAGTACCTTTTGTTCCCAGTGTATCACCAGTGATCCACTTTACTAATTCGAAAATTTATATGTTTTAGTGGAAATCTAAGCAAACCATCATTTGATTTTGCTTGTACAAGCAATTTTCTGCACGTCAATATTTTTATTTGAGGATAATTATGAAAACTTGTGAAGTTATTGAACATCAAAGGACGACTTGATTTAAATTTTAAAAAAATCCAACTTTTGCGCAGCTTTTGATCTGCCGAGCAAAAACTAGTGAATCGATTTTCTTCAAATTTTGTGCAATGATTCTTCGTTCATACTTGCACATTCGAAGAGAAAATGGTGTTGATCCAAAGCACCCAGTTCAAATGCGAGCTATGCGAAGCTGTGGATCACCTGTGCTACCATGGGAAGGAAAGGGTTAAGAGAAACATGAGATATCAAAGAATGGAAAACAAGAACATAAAACCGTAAATATCATGATTCCTTGACAGTACTTGAACCCGCAATTTCCGCTTCAGTATAAAGGCGCGTTGGCCAGTAACACCACTTTTCATGCTCCTCGGTCGACTGTTGGATCTTCCATCGATACACTCTATATATATCTCGCATGTGTTCTTTACCCGCCCTCTATTAATCTCTCTCTGTTGTTTATCTATCAACCACCCATCGACTCGGGATTTAAGCCGATCGCGCACATGGGCGATTGTTTCGGGCTTGCCGGTACTTACGGTCAAATAAAGAAGCAATCAGTGCTGCTCAATGTTCCGAGCAGAATAGTTTTACAGGGAGGTGTAACCAAGCTGTATTAGATTAGATTTGGTTTCAACAGAGGAACACCTCCCTGTATAACTGGTCTACTCAGAGCCTTTAGCAGCACCGATTGATTCTTCATTTGCCGTCGTAAATAGCGGCCCGAAACAATCGACCTCGGTTCTCGAGTCGAACAACAGAGAGAGATCAATAGAGGGCAAAGAAAACATACGAGAAGAGTTGCCAGCATGTTTTTTTTTTCAAAATTCAGGGACATGAGAAATCAAAATCAGGATTCATGGTTTAACGGAAATTTCGGTCCAAATGAGGTCCTTTTTTTGGTCATCAATCTACATTGTGACCTCCACTAAGGTCTTCAAAGAAGTTCCGTTCCTACTCATTTTCTATTATATTCACAAAAATCTAGAATCAGACTTACAGTACCGTTCATAATTGTGTAGAAATTAAAAGCACGCGCACTGTCACTTTGACTTTGAACTTACATAACTTTTTACTCTGATGGTAGGTTTTGAGCAATATTTCTGCGTAAGATAGATTAACTATCACACTATTATATCACTAAATTTGAGCTTTCTATAGATTGTGTGTAATTCTACGAAAATCGGAAATTTTGGACTTTTACCATTCAAACTGCAATATTTGCAACTACGCAACGTTTTTTTTTATGTTGAAATTTTGCAGAGTGATTGTTGAAATATAAAGTTAACATGTCTATAGTTTTTGAAAAGTTCTATCGATGAGATCAAAAGTTACGCGATGTACAATATTTCAGACATGAACCTGTAAATGCGATTTCTATAGAATTTTGGACGATTCATGAGAACAATATCTTTTCCATCCAAAAATCAGTCAAATAATGTCTGACAGAAGCAATGAAGAAAAGAAACACATGAATAAATGATCCATTTGTGTTTTGAAATCAGAATCTAAAAAAATTGTTTTAAGTTTTTGATTGAAACAGATTTACTGGTTGTTGAACATAAAATATGATTTTCCTATGGAAAAATTCTTCCAAAATTCTATAAAAATCGCATTTTAAGGTTGATGCCTGAAATATTGTACATCGCGTAACTTTTGATTTCATTGATAGAACTTTTCAAAAACTTCAGACATGTTAACTTTATATTTCAACAATCCCTCTGCAAAATTTCAATAAAACGTTGCGTAGTTTCTGAGATATTGCAGTTTGAATGGTAAAAGTCCAAAAAGTCCGATTTTTGTAGAATTACTGTATCTCTGGTTATACGATCTGTAGAAAGCTCAAATTTCGTGATATGATAGTGTGATAGTTGATCTATCTTACGCAGAAAATGTGATAAAAAAATATCATCAAAAAAAAAGTTATGGAAGTTCAAAGTCAAAATGACAGAGCGCGTGCTTCCAATCTCTATACAATTATGAAAGATTCTGTATTTCCGAAAATTAGGGAAAACGGAGGCTTATCAGGTTATCAGGCTGGGAAACCAAAAATCAGGCACATTGGCAACCCTGGTGTTACTGGTTAACGCGCCGTTGTGCTGAAGCGGAAATCGCGAGTTCAAGTCCCTTCGGTGAGCCGTTGTATCTATTTCGAAAAATTCATTGTATTTACGGCTTATGTTTTTTTCACTCTCATATTTCTATAAAACTTTACATCACCTTCAAAATTTGATAATTTTCAGGTACGACGATGTACCAAGACGAATTCAGAACATTAGATTTGATGATTTGATGTTCGTATTTTTAGTCATTTTTCCATTTTTTTACAGTTTGTCATTTTTCTCTTTTTTATTATATCAGTCTCTATTGCCATTTCAGTCATTTTATAGTTGTTTTTGTGTTTTTTTTTTCAATTTTATCACTGAAGTTTTTTTTTTATTTATTTTATTAAAGCCATTTTGTCATTTTCGTCAATGGAGTTATTATCGTTTTTTTTTGTATTTTGTTTACATTTGTCATTCTTGTTATTTTTGTAATTTATATTATTTCTCTTATCTTAGTCATTTTAGTCTTTTGTTTCACTTTTGTTGTTTCTGTGTACTTTTTTGTCATTTTTATTGATTTCGCCATTTTGTTCTGTTTTTCTTTTTGATGTTTTAGTTGCATTTCAGTTTATCATTTAAGTTATTTTTGTAATATTTGGGATTTTTATCGTTTCTAATCTATTTCATAAATTGGTATAAAATAAAACTCAAATAGACTAGATTTTTGTCTCAAAATTGCCCTAAAAACAAGAAGTTCACCGAAAAGTGTTGAATTTTTTTTTCTTGTGTGAGGTCAAACTTAAATTTATGCTTATTCCTCTTCCTAAAAAAACCAACTCTGAATTGTGTAAAAAAGTTTTAACATTCAGTAGACTTGAATCAAAGTAAGATGCAAATCTTAAATGCAACACTACCACATCGTTACGTCACTAATTGCAATGTTACCCAATCAAACTACTGGCAATCAATATACCCTTACGTATTTTTAGCACAGAAATTGACGAACGAAAATACTACTGACAAAAAAAGCACAAAATCAGATATTTCGTCTCCATCACGTAAGCTTTCCTCGGCGAGTTTCGCGAGGGTTATTCAAAAGTTGCCACTAGTCGATTGATGCGAAACGTGCCGAATATCCCTTTTTACAGCTTTATACAACCTATGTCAATCCGATTGTAGATGTTGATTCCAGTATACCTAACAGTGAGTCCGGTTATTCAACATTTGCAAATTATAGGCCTATATAAAAGTCGGACACTCAAAGCACAGGAAAAAGTGTCCGGTTCGAACCCCAACCAACGTTTGAACATAGTTGAATGGCTCGAAAAAGGTCAGCGAATGCAAATCTACCGATTGAACCTGATCTTCGAAGAGGCTGCGCGGGACGGGAACTCCCGCAATCGCTCTTTCTAGTCGAGATCGGGGCCTAGCCTAGTGACTCAAGGGGCAACTTCAATTCGATAGAGTGGTGTTTGTCACGGGTTTTCACAGCGATTTGCATGATTGAGCAGCAGTAAAATCGGTATCAAACTAACTAACTGGAGAAGAAGAAGAACAAAAATCGGTGCAACACGCGCGCTGTTTTGTCTCCCCGAATGGCTTTGGTATTATTCGGTCAATCAAACGAAACAATACCTAACCGGTCTTTTTGCGGAAGCGTCTCACTGGGTTAGTAGGTGTTGAAGCAAATCGCTTCAAAGCGTGATAAGGGAGCAAGTTTTCAAAACGATGTATCTTTAAAATTTATTTCAAATTTATTCAAATCGATTAGATGTTGACATATATTTTTCTCCGTGATTGTGTAGCATCGCCTAATATTTTTACAGGATCTTACCGTGTCTTATTTTTTTCAATGGACATGGGGCTTTCTATTAGTGCTATGCCAAGGAACAATTTGTGGTCCCGAGATTTGAAATCGGAAACAAAACTCAACATAAGAAAATAGTTGAGAAAGTACATCAAGGAACCGATCTTTTCATTTATGGGAAACAGGATTGCAGCTTAGGAACAGTAACGGTATTTTCTGCCTCCTTCATCCAGTTAACAGAATTGAGCTGTGCGTTTCACAGAACAGAGAGATTTTTTAATTACTAAGTGAACCAGGCCGAACGTTTTTTGATATTGTTTTGTTTCTAGTATGAAAAAGACACTTCACAGCGAAGCATCGCTCGCATGGAGGCCAGGCCAATAAATATAGCAAAAATGCTGCCGCTGCTCCTCGTTCCTCCCAAACAACTATTTACGAATTGACGATTGTCGTTCTCCTCCTGCTGCTGCTGTCGGCTTGTTGTCAACAAATTCAGAACACGAGAATGGCGCGCGGCGATTATTCACTTGACTGTGCTGACTCTTCCTTTGTGGGTATACATACGAAGGGACGGCCAGTCAAACGCGAGAAGCTTGTTGAATAAGTGCCACTGCTCTCGAAGATTGTTGTTTATTATCGTCACTTTTGTTCGTCGTGCTTTTTGGTGGCCTGAATGGCGCGTTTTTTTTTTTCTTCTGAATAATGATTGTAAGCACAGACTGCCTTCCAGACAGCCACAATCTATAACGCAGAAATAAGCATAATCAACGGAAACGGTTTCACTTTCAACGATTGCAAAACCACCGCCGCGATGAGGGACCGGCGACCCCGACGATGAATGGAATTCTAAATTAAGAATGATCCATTAAGATTTCCATTGTCTTATCAACGACACATTGTAGATTCTCTCAATACAACTTAACTGTTGTTCTTGATTTGGCTTATTTTGACTTTGAGCACACACAATTTTCCCTTCGCAGTCAGCAACAATGGAAGACAGGCCTCTTTATGCAAAGAGGACGACCTTCACAGATCAAGAACCAAGAATCGCTTCCAGACAACGACGACACACCGACCGGCGCGCGATCAGCTCAACTCGATTTTTGTTGTATCATTTTATCAAGAAAGAAAAACCAGTTATCCACGGTTGTGTCTGCAGCAATTCACGTGTCGGACAGATGCCAATCCCTACGAAAACACGAAACCAGTATTGCTGTGGCTGGACCTTTCACGGTCAAGAACTTTATCGAATTCACATCAACGAACTAATAAAATTCTTTTCCGAATGGTCTTCGATTAGCCGTAGTCCTAACCTTCACGATCGCACGCGCACTTTTTTTTATTCTGCCACTGCTCAGCCAAAACTAAGTAGAATAACTTTGGGTTTCCAAATCGAACTTTCTGATGTTGATCCACACGCGCGCCCCTGTGCTATCTGGACCAAATCAACCTTCACCGGTTCTGGAAAAGTAAGTAGTGGTACGACGACAGAAAAAAATTACTCTTAATTCACGGCTTACAACCGGTGCCGTTCGGTCGAGACGAAGAGCCTTTCGTTGTTGTTGAGGATAACGCGACTAGACAGAAACACCCATCACCGAACGCGATCGACTCAAGACTGACTGAAGACTGACTCGAATCAAGTCGAGACTTAGTCTAGCCAGTCTCGTCGAGTCCCGAGGAGAATCGTTTGTCTCTGTTGAGCGAAGAAGACGGTACTGCCGGACCGGACCGACCGGGAAATTGAATGGAGCTGAATTGAAACCAGCTGATCCAGTTGCCCCAACCAAGCCAAAAAAAAAAGAGCCGATCAACGGATGGATGACTGGCTTGGAGGTATGTTTTGTATGGTTAAGTTTCGCTGAGCATAGCAATCATAAATTAAGCTCTACCAACTACTTAAATAAAAGGCGAAGGGAACAACGACGATAGGCGCGTGGAGCGTAGCTTGTAGATGAGGAATGAGAAAAGCAAGTCTAAGTATGCAGTGCGCTACTGGTGCATTGAGAAACTAAACGCCGGAAAGAAGCTTGTGCTAGCTGGCATACTGCTAAGAAATTCTCACTAAAAATTTTTTTTGATTCACAAATGGTTTTATTAAGGCCTTTAATTTATAAGGTCACCACAAGATGTAAACAATCAAAATCAAACTGGATCCCATTCGATGTGAGCGTGTAAAAACAAAATCTTTGTGACAATCTTGTGAAAAACTATCATTTTAGACATTGGGGCCTCTTAGTGGTCTTCTTGAGCTATATTTCAGTAAGTGGATCATTTCCCTGAAACCCAGATGACCGGCCTGGAGTGAAGCTCTTTGTGAAAATTGTCCTCTTCTGCATTTACGTATGTATTTAACATGAAGTCGGCTAGCGAAAATATCCAATCAAAAATGTACAGTAAGGTTTTTTACACGGTAATACACACCGCGTAAAAAAATCTGTCATGTCTCATGTCTCAAGTCCCAGGTCTCAGGTCTCAGATCTGGTCTCAGGTCTCAGGTCTCATGTCTCATGCCTCATGTCTCATGTCTCATAACTCATGTCTCATGTCTCATGTCTCAAGTCTCAGGTCTCATGTCTCTTGTCTCTTGTCTCTTGCATCAGGCCTCTTGCCTCAGGTCTCTTGCCTCAGGTCTCAGGTCTCAGGCTCAGGTCTCACATCTCAGGTCTCAGGTCTTAAGTCTCATGTCTCTCGTCTAAGATCTCAGGTCTCAGGGCTTAGAATCTTCCAGCTTCAAAAAAATTTTGAGTGTTTTCCTTTGAAAAAGACTTATATATTATTGAATATTTTCTCTCAAATACCGCGTTTATTGCGAAAACCGCGTTAATTCCCGAAAACCGCGTAAAAAAGCCGTAAAAAACTTACTGTATATATGAGCCAAGTTGAAATCAATCAATCATTTAGTAATGGTAAAAAAAAATCGAGATGAACTGTAGGAGTGTTTGGTCATTCCCATATTTTTTCCTATGTTTATTTTTTTATTTTAAAATTTCCTATATCTTTTATTCTCATTTTTTTCTTCAATATTTCTAAATTACATCGAACGGGAAAAAAGAACCAGAAAAAAGATTCTGTGAGTTTTTTTCTAAAGCAAAAATTACTCCGGGATTCAAGTAAGTTGATTCTTGATTTAAAACCTTCAACTTTAAAAAAAATCATCACTCTGCAGTGTTGCCAATTGTATACACAAGTCTTCAACGGATTTGTACCTATTCTTAACAGTTGATCTTGATCTAAAAAATTTGCTCTGTAAGGAAAAAAACTGTTCGCCTATTTTAATTCCGCACTCCAAATTAGTAAAAATCAGCTTTGGAATTCCTTAGCATCACGAAAAATCCCACATTTTGTAAACCTGTGATAATCGTTCTTAAAACGTCCCACACCACGTCACACAAAAAGTGAAAAGTTTTGAAACCTCAAAAAGTTGTTCAAATTTGTTACACAACCAAGTATTGACATAACGGGATTATTTATTGTATGAAAACCCTATGCCACTTTAAAAACCGAAAGGTGCCATAGTAAATCAATGCAAAATAACTTATCAATCGAAAAGTTTTTAGGGCGTTGAAAGAAACTTGCTTGATTGCAGTTTTGTTTTTCGTGCCGGTACTTGGATTTCGGAGGAGCTGTACCATGTGTATCAGCCAATGCTAGATGTGTGTAGTCACCCCATGCAATTCTATCTAATACGGAGCTCTGAAGAATTTCGATTGTTAAAAATACTCGTTTCGGTGGCCGATCGGGCAGCGTGGTGAGACGTTAACGGCATGGACCATCTGCGGCATAAGTTCGATTCCTACCTTGGTACTGAGTGTCAAATAATAATTTAAAATTTTTCATGTTTATTTAGTCTGTAAAGCCAAAATCAGCTAAGCCGGTGTAATGTTTTTTTTAATGATAAAACACTTTGACATTCATCTGATTAAACTAGAGCAGTGGTCGGCAACCCTTTTAGTCGGAAGAGTCAAAAACTTCAAATTTTCAAAGTTTGAAAGTGCCACATTAAAGATTTATTGTTTATTGTTTTCAATACAAAAAAAAAAAAACCAAAATATATGAATGATCAATGAACATGAGTTTCACATAAACAATGTTAAAATTATAAGGGTTTTTTTTCTAACTCCTAAACATGTCTTTTAAATCTGTTTCTGATTACCAATAAGTACATGGATTCTCCTCCAGATCGCCATCTCATCTAACATGGTTCGATTTTATATCAATTTTCATACGTTGACAAATATCGTTTCAAGAAAATTTAAATTTATCAAGCTTAAATGAATACTTTGGATTATTTTAAAGTGAATGATTTCAACATATTAACATAGAAACATAGAAAAATACTAAAAAATTACTAAGGTTTTTGTGACATTTTCCCAGTTTTAGCTAATCCTTTCACGAATTCAGTAGTATGAAGCAAAATTTAACTGAAGTTAATGTAGCCGAAATATTGCAATTTTAAAAATTTTGGTCCTGACGCTGCATATCTTATTACAAATTTAGAACTTTAAAATTCATGACGTCGAGCGAACGAGTCTTCAGATTTTTCAAAATCTCGAAAATTAAAAATCTCATATTATTTTACATGTTACTCTTCAGTATCATGCGTCCAATTGAATAAAGAATTAAATTCAATACATTGTAAATTATCCATCAATGCTTGCTAAAGCTTAGATTACTGGAAAAAAATCTATGGTTTGACCAGTATAAATATGTAATAATATGAGCCTACATTGAAAATTCGAAATAAATAATAAAGAAACAGTTATTTTAACTGGCAATATCAGTTCCACGATACCTACCTACTTTTAAAGTTTCAAAACAAAATAATAAAAATTATCAACGGTGATTTACTCTAAATCAAAAATGAAAAAAAAAGTTACTGACACTTTGTTAAAAGTTTGTGTACTTTTGGCAACTCTTGGCTACAGGCATCCGACTTTAAATTTTGAATTTGTTCATAGTCTCAAAGGTTTACTTTTTTAATACATATAATATAATTATAAAATAAAACTGCAACGGGGGATAAAGATCAATTTATTGATATTTTCAGAATTGAAATTTTCTTCCATTCTCAACGCTGATTCGAGTTTGAATGGCTGTCAAACTTTTATTTGTACATATTTCTCAATCCTTAGTTTTGGAATTTGAATATTTTATTTATTTTATTTATTTATTAGTCTTCGATAAAAAAAATATTGTTTCGCACAGACTTATTGTAGGTATCTTTTTACTTTTTTTTTTAATTATTTGTTAGCAAACTTTCCAGTTTTTTTGTACGTATCCTGGCTAGGCAAATCCGGGCATTGGGTTTTCTAAATTATAAACTCATAACCGGGCAATAACCGGGCCAGTTCAGCCAAAATCTAGCTATTTACTATAAAAAGATAAGAGAAAAGCTGAAAAATAAAGACATGAAAAATATTTTTTACCGAGGCACAACTTATCTCAAATTTCCAAAAAAAAAAAAACATGCAAATTTAATTTACTTAAACAAGTTCTGAATTTGGAATTTTGCGAAAATTATTAATATCTAATCCGAGTAAAAAACTAGGCTTATTACCTCGATATCCAGGCAACCGGACTGGACCGGGTGTTTTCCATTTTTTTTAATCCGTACAATTCCGGTGAAAACCGGGAAATCTGAAATGCTTATCAGGTATACATTCAAACACATTAAAATTATCGTTTTCAATTCAAATAAATAGGATAGGATTGAGGTGGCTTCCAATATTTTTAAGTTCTTACGAGTCAAAGTTGTAAATATTTTTCGAAATGGTTTATTGGTTCAAATACGATTTTGGAGATTTCAACTGAACATTTTTCAAAGAGAGCAAAAAAAATGATTGCAAGTGCTTAAAACATAAAACATAATGAGGGTTACGTTGTTCTGCAACGGATGTAATCTTGAAAGATTTTCTTCTTGACCTATGAAAATTCGTGTTCCAGGTTCAATTATTGGTATAGCAATTTTTTTTAAAATTTTAGTTAGAGAATATTTAATACTTGCGCAGTGAGTTAAAGCCACAGCTTTACTTCCAAACAGCCGCATACGGCTCGCTAGCCGCAGGTTGTCGACCTATGACCTAGAGAATCTAAATTTTCTATTCGTCGAAATTTATTCAAATAAAAAAAACGAAAAATTCGAAGCATTTTTCTAATGCAAATTTACACATTTTTGAAAAGTTAATAAGGAAAATGAGATGGGAAAAAAACAGATTTTAAATGAGCTTTTGCCGAAAATTCTATTTTTTTTTATAAAAGACAGGAAATAAAGGAAGTGACAAGGATTTACAGATGTTTCGAGAATGGCATTTGAACTATTATTTCAGATTTCATACTTTGAAACTGATTTATGAATACTTTCTTTCTGATTTGAGTTCAAAGTTTTTGAACTTACTTCGAGTCCAGTATTAGAATGCTGAATATGTGTTATGCTTCTGAATTTTAGATCTCAATCTCGGTTATAGTTCTGCATTTGAAATTTCAATTTTGAGTTCGACTTCTGATTTACAATTCTTAATCTTCAACCTGAAATCTTGATCCGATCTTTTAATTTGAATTTTCAAACTGAGTAATGAATCTAATTTGAAACTGGACTAGTATGCCGAGCCTCGAACAAAATTCTGAATTTAAAATTTGGATTCTGAAATCAGAATTTTGAATTTGGGTGCTGAATTGTGTGCGTGATTTTTAACATTTGATGGGAAAAACGCACATTGTGGAAAAAATCACAAAATATTCACTTTCGCTTCCCGTATATTAATCAAAGAAAAAAACTAACGCCTTTATAAAGCTTCTGAATTTTTTGTTTTTTGATGAACACATGATTTTGTAAAACTATTCCCTTTGCTTACAGTTTTTCCTAGTTTCAAGTTCTCAGTTATTTTGTGAATATTCTACAGTATGTATAATTATAAGGAACAGTTTTTTATCGGTTGCTTAAACATAATGATACTGAGTCAAATCATGAAAAACTTGACTGAAAAATTGAATAAACTTCTAGCGTAAATTTCTAAAATTTCGTGTATGATCGTATGTATGAGCATGCGTATAGTACACATTCCTTTAGAAAAACCTTGACATTTTATCAGGGTTCAGAACGCTGAGTCACTAGATACTAATTTTCAACACATCAAACTATGTAAACATAGAGCAGTTGCTGTTTAAAGCCTTACGATACCAAAAATACGTGCTAGCTAGGTGATTCCTATGAACCTACAAGCAACGAAATAACTTACTTCAGTAGCTTAAGAACTGCCTTCCTCGCACTCTCAATTAGCGTCGCGCCACCACCCGGTTCCAATGAATGGGTAATCCTACCCCAGCCAAAGGTGACCAGCCCGAAGGTCAGCGTCATTAACGTGCTTAAGTTGGTGGTGGCGTTTCACGGTTTTTTCTGTTTTTCCGTTCGTAACTAGAAGGTAGCTCAAAGCTAAGATGGACTACGTACGTACACACTTGACTGTGGGGACTGACTTACGGTAAAAATTAATAAAATGATCTTCAACCAGCCTGTGTCTGCGGAATGTGCGTTCCTCACTTGGTCGAGAACATTTCGACATCATTATTTGTAAACTTTAAGGAACAATGAGTGTGAAATTATGAACATGGCGACCGTTAGAGGAATATTCCTGTAGGGGACTATAAGCACTAGCTATAGCCTCTTTTTGCTATAAAAATGGCATTTGGTACGAACCAAAATTCTCACTTTGTTGATGTTCGATGCACCTCATGTTTTAAAACAGCAAAAAATATTCAAATTCAATCCAGTCTCGAAGCTTCTTTTTGGATAGCGACAGCTTTATTTTATATTATACATAATTTAATCTAAAAAATAAATAAATGTCAGAACCGCAAAAACAGGTTTTCCCGCCTATCACATCTCGAAGCCACCGAGTGCAGTAGGTACGCGGAAGTAAACGGGCGATAATTTACCTCTCATCAAGAGATTTGCTCGATAGTCTAGCTAGTCCTATTTCGAACGGAACCGCAAACGGCTCAACGCTCGGCTTCTTATAGTAGGTTCATATCTCCAACAAAGTGAAATGCAGTTGCCCCGAATGAACACACCTTCATCATACACACCACACGACCAGTTATCCGGTGCAACTGTCGGCCTCTCTAAGTAAGGCTGGTACTTGTACGTCGGCAGTTGACAAGTACCGTACAGTAAAAATCGACATTCCCCGTGACATTGACACTGAATGATTCGTTTTGTATGTGCTTTTTTTCCTCTCTACTCCCACCAAACCCGATGGGGTTGAGATGGATCTGATACGGATACCACTTTTAGTTAGGCGTTGAGTTGAGATAACTGTGGTGTGAATGAGCAGCGAGCTAATACATAAGGGGGCGTACGCGTACGTCCGGAGTTCATTAGCTGCAGCTTCGGCTTGTGTGTGTGTGCGTGCGCGTGCATGTGAGCTGTTTCGGAAGATATCTCTTCCGGTTGAATGAGGAGTTCCAATTTTAATTGTGAGGTTAATTAGGTGTAGGTCAGGTTTCAAGAGATCTGCATTAATTGTCAGCATTCAGTAAAAGGCAGTATTTTTACCAGAATCTGAATAACGAGTCAGAAAAAAAAGTTAAGTAGAGATAATCTCGATATGAATACACTAGGTTTAGAATCTCTGACGAAAGCATTTATTTCCGACTAATGGTTTGCCTATTCAAAGGCGTTAAATATAGTATAACTTTAGACGCTTCCTTACAAATCTAAAAAAAATGTTTTGAATAAAAATCTTTGAATAAAAATAAATCCAAACTGAACTTTTCCGCTAATCGATTCACGGTTATAAATCGTTGGATCTCATTCAACTCTCTTCCACGTTACCATTCAGCAATTCGCTGGCAAATACAATAAAGTGGGACCATCGAGGATTGATAACATAGCAAAATGCTGATCGCTACTACCATACCCTGGTCTTTGTTTCAAATCGGTTGCTGTTATCGCTGGCGTTGACCCACGGATCGGTAGCAACATACAACGCGATTGCCAGTTGGCACTTTTATAAACGGAGTAGGTTTTTACCATATAATAAAAATGCTCGATTAACGTCGTATAAGGGAAAAGCAAAAAATCCCATCTCCCGATTCGTGATGTAACGGTGTGGCTGATGTGTTTTCGATTGAATTCACTGACAACAAGCGGTTGTTTCGATCTTTTAGGTTTGTGTACATACCAATGTATATGGGATACAAGGAACTGTTGAAGCTTACCTGAAAAAGAAGAGAAAATGTCAATTTTAGCAGAAAACGGAAACAGGTGTATTAAATTGGAAAAAAAAATTATTTATTATTCAAGGAAATAATGTCTCGAAACTAAATTTGTGCATAAACAATACCCACGATCTACTTAAGCGTATAGTAGTGTGGAGTAAACATAACCCACGATTAACTTAAAAATTAAAATTAACTTCATGTTTAATGATTTTTTTATCAATAAAAAAAATCTTCCCTACATAGCAACACGCAACATAGACATTGAAATCTAACCAAAAAACGACATTGCATGATGAACGACTATTATTTCTTGGATAAATGTGACAGCAGTTTGTTAACAGAGCAGAACTTTTAACTGCACAGACTCTGGCGAGCTAGACCCAGCGTAGGCTTAATTGGTGGAGTGTCATGTCACAGACACGCAATTGTTGTTCAAAATTTGTGTGGCTTTCAAGCTGGGCACAGTTCAACATAGCTATTAAACGTCAGTTTAGCTTGATTATCCTTTTTGGCAATGATTTCAGTAAACAAAAAGAATCGTTTAACCAGGATGACCAGCGTGTTTCCATTTTCAAATTCGCGTTTTTTTGGTTTTCCCGAATGATTTTTTTGTTTCGATTAAAGTCGTTTTAACATTTTAACGTCATTCGCGACTTATATCAACGATGCAATTGGCGGACAGTCATTGAAAAACTTATCCTGTACAACTGTGATCGATGTTTACTCTTGGGCTCGAACTCACGGACATCGGCTCAGGAAGCAACTGAGTTCGAGCCCAAGACGGAAACGGAATGAAATTTTATGGATTTTGCGGTTTGCAAATACACAAATGAATATTTTATCAGTTAATCGAAAACTATAATAAATTCTTATAAAAGATGAACATAAAAGTTCTAGTGGTCTTAGAATTTTCAAAAATTTAATTTTAAAAATCATAAAGTTATTCAGATAACGGTGATGTTTTTGTGATTTCTAAAGAAAATCTCATCAAAAATTGTCACCTTTTTCCCAATGTTTGACCATAACTTAATTTTTTTGATAGAGGAAACTCATTAATTTTGGATGAGCTGTTATTGGTCTTCAGAACTCATCGACACACAAATTTGTGAGTCACGTCACTCGAGTCGCAGAATAATACCCAACTTCTTCCAGCCATCGGAAATCAGCAAACACATGCTGACCGCAGCGCAGCTGAATATCGCAAGATGAGCTCTTTCAGCGAGCTTCTTCTTCCGATCTTGATCCCCGGCAGGAGTCGTTGTCCAACTTGGCTCTGACGTCGGCAATGAGGTAAGGCTTTCAACACTTGAATTTGAGTTTATGCATGCTGACTGCAGCGAAGCACAACACTACGAGAGTGAACCCCGCGGCGATCAGCTTCATCCAAGCTGGACTGGACCATTTCTCCCTGCCTGCGCTGACCAATCTCGGCTTCGGATCCCGAAGTACTCTTTCCGGTTCTTAGCAAAGAACTCACGCTACTATTCACAGCGTAGTTCGAGAAGGCATCGAGAGTAACTCTGCGCTCTGGTTGGCTTCTGTGCCTGACGAACTCCTCTGCCCTGGGCGCTAGTACTTGAGATTACTACTCTTGGCTAATGCTTTATTCCAATCCAGACGTATCTGGGCCCATAACCTGTTCAAATAAGGTTTTCTACGCAGGTTTCAGTGATGGAATAGTTTTTTTTTTTGCCAGGAATTTACCACTAGGTGTTGTTTATCTCGAAAAATAATTTTGTCAAAAATCACCTTAAAACTATAAAAAATATCAAAGGGGGTGGCAAAGGAAATTTAAAATCGAAATTTTAATTTTGATGAACAATGATTTAGAAATGCATGAAACGTCGGGATCCAGTGTTATCTCGAAAAAAAATTGGTCAGAATTCGACTTATGGCACTTAGTCGGTTTTCCGACAAATTCCGGTTTCGGTTTTCTAAATTCGATGGCCCATTTGGCTGCCATCATAACTCCCGATTTTCCTGATTTGCTGACCATCCTGTTTAACAGAGGGAATTTTGCTGTAAGCATTACTAGGAACCCAATGCATAAATGTTATATTTTTTACAAAAAGGCTTGTAACGTTAAAGAAAAATATCAAATTTGTCGGTTTTGTGCATTTTAAAATGCATTTTTGGCTGTAAAATTGATTGTCGGTGTATTAATCAGAAAATTGAGTTGCGAATCACACAAAACGGGTGCAGTCAATCGAAACAAACATGGAAATTCTCCAGCTCCAGTCAAGTATATTATAAACTAATAGTTGTTCTGCACGGTAGACTTGAAAAGATAACACAGAATAAAAAATCAATTACCAAAAAATAACCAAAACCAACAATGACAAAATGACTCTTCAACCGAAACGCAAATAAACACAACACTTTCGGTGGTGTCTTTTTATTGCTTTCACAAACATACCAACAATTGAACAACGGCGTATCACATCGAATTCGGGGAAACCATCGAGGCTCCCAGTTTGTGTTCTCTTCCGTTCAGGTTGAAGTTGCTTCCGTCCCCGCCGATAGGCCTTGACAGTTTTGCCGGGAGAATATGTGAAAAAAAATCCTGCAAATTTCTTGCTATTTCAAACGAATCGTATAGGTACTGAAAACTCATTTAGTACCTATAGTCCCATAGAGCATGTGTTAATTCGATTCTAGCAATGATTGCCCGGCCGGCAGGCCGCACAACCGGCGATGAAAGGCGATAAAAAATAATTATGAACGTTTGCAAGCAGTTGGTCGTTTTAGTTTGAAGCGTAGTTTTTTTTTCTAAGTAAACGTGGTTGCCTACCTAACGGGCGCATTCAATCTTGAACACGTCTTCAAGTCGGAAGTAAGAAGAGCTCGTCTATTCTCGAAAAAGTCTCTTGAATTTTTTTTTCCGGGAATTTACCACTTCGTAGCATTTTTCCCTATATGAAAAGTCTCTTCAATGCTGTATGTGATTGATTCAAAAATGTATTTTCAAAATTCGTCATTAACATTTTTTTTTAGATTTCAATCGTACGAATATGATTATATTCTTCATTATTTTGTCTTTTATAGGCCATAGAGAATTGAATTGTTTTATTCGATGATGCCACACGGCATAGATGATTTGTCTTGATTAAAATCGCTAGTATGATGGCGACATTCATAGCAATAAAAGCCACACCATGAGCTAATTTAATTGATACCGTTATTAACGGCCAGCTGTGCACGTATTGATTGCAACACACGACAAAAAAAAATCATGTCTTCGAAAGACAAACTCTAATGGTTAGATGTCTTGAGCTTTTTGCACATTTAACTTAAGATATGAAGACATACATTAACTAATGAATTCAATTTGTTTGCAGTACTCTCGTCTGCGAAAAGTGTAACTAGAGCTTTTACCAAGAGCTCATTAACTTCCCAAGAGTCTTTCTGATTGATGATCATGTGACTAATTAATACAAACGACATAGTTACACGGGTAATTAGTGAACTATCAACTGGTATGAAAAAGTGATCAAATCTCAATTTTCGGGAAGATTAAACAGATTCTTTTCAATTAATGCATCAACTCTCTCCTCCCATCAGTAGCAAAGAATGTGAATCGACCGAAAAAGTGCAAGCTTGACTGAGGAAGGAAATGATATGCAAAATGCTTGTCGCTTTTTCCGTCACGCAATGCTTCATTTATCGGAAGGTTCATCAACAACCTAACAACAAACCGATTTTGTGGTTAATGGTTCAGACAGCTCAATAAGGGTGAGCGGCGATAATAGATTTTCTATTATCATCTGAAGCCGTTTTGAAAAATCACTCTCTCTATTACACCGGGCCAGCGTGCGTTTCGCGTAGCATGTGTAGTAAAACTTAAGTAGTCCCCTATTACTTTTCTTCTCAATTACGAGCGGCCCCGTTTCACACCATTGTCGTCGACAAGTCCGTTGCTAGATTTCACACTTGTAAAATTGAGATGTTTACATCCGTCGACCGTCGATGATGAAGATGATGGTCGCGGGCTTTGATCTTGTCAGTAGCCTGCACCAACTCTTGTTTCCCTCATTTCTATCGCCTAGTTGAATTACTTTTTTGTTTACCACCATCTATCCATTCTACATAGTTACTTCCCTCAGTCGGGTTGCAGCAATCGTGTGCTACTTTCACCTAGTTCCAGTTGCATGCCTCCAGTAGTTGGTGGTTGCAATGATGATACACCCACCCTCGATTAAGGTTGATGACGCTAGAAATAGGCACAACAAGTGCCAATTTCACTTTTAGCGTTGGAATCTGGGTTGCCAGGTGCCCAGATTTGTCTGTAAAACCAAGACTTTTGACCCTTCGTCCAGATATTGGCCAGACACAGATTTTGCCCAGATTTTTGCTCAGAGTGCCCAGATTTAACAGACTTTTGAAATTGAGTGATGAAATCAATATTTATGTATCGGATTTGATCCGTAAGTGCCAGATTAGACTGTAGATCTCACTTGTATTCATGGGTATTCGACCAATCATTCATAAACTTTTTTTTCGGCATGGTACGTGGTAGGAAACACTGTTAGTTATGTAGTTCTCAATTCGAAAATTACCCGAATACAACACCCCCCCTCTCCCAATCCTCCCAACAGGCATCGAAAATTTTTTTGTTCAGCACCAAATTTGTGATCTTCCTTGTGTACAGACACACACAGACTTTTTTTCAAAATTGACCAGATTTTTTATCCTCAACACCTGGCATCCCTGGTTGGAATATCAATGCTGTAAAATCAACCAGTCAAACTTTCCTTGCTTCCTAAGAGCAAGTTCACTGGTGTTGGGAAAAAGTGGTAGAAATTTTGTCACTTTTTGCACATTTTGAAAATTTTGCCATGCAAAAACATTTTCAAGATCTGTGGCCTTCAAGTTTTTTAACAACACGTGTTGTAGTTTCGCATGCTGTGATGCAAAAATAGCAATATTTCTATCACATACGGCTGAAATAGAAACAGTGCTGTAAAAAAATACAACGCCCAAAGATCTTGAAAACATTTTTGCATGGTCAAATTTTCAAAATGTCAAAATTCCTACCACTTTTTCCCAACACCAGTGAACTTGCTCTAAGCTGGAATAAAGGAAGAGATCGAGTTACAAAATATATGGTATTGGTAAAAACGGGCATCAGAAAAAAATGTGTAAACACGTTCCCAACTTTTTCTAGAATATTTGTGACTCCAGTCCTGTTTGGTCAGACAGTAGGCTGTGGTTGAAAAAGGACATTATTGACAGAATCATTATAACAATAACGGTGTTTAACAAGCATGGAGGTGCCGCTTATCAAGAATATTCAAATTTTGTAAGATTCGATTGGAATTTCCCAAGAATCGACCCCAGATGGCCCGGGAATGAAAGATCTGAACTTACTGTAACAGATCCGCGAAAACCTGACTTTTCATTGGTGAGTCCGTTTCATGTTGTACTTTCATAAGATGCAGCGGGTCAAGTGGAAAATAACTGAATCGTTCCAAATCCCTTGAATTGGTTCTGCACAACTTCGTTTTATTTTTCATTCATTCATAGTTTGAAGATATTTTCAAAAATTTTGAATAATTGTAGTTTAGGCAAATATAGTAAAACAAATATACCTCACTGTCAGCCTTCTCCATACATCTAATCGAGGACACGCATGTCAGCACCACCTACTGACGAAAGTTCCTACTGATGTCACTGATAGTACCATCAACACCACCCCTAGCGACAACAGCACCACCTACAAGTCAGAAATCCGCCAGAAGTAGTTCAGATCGTCGAAGATTATACGTGATAGTTGGAACTTTCTCCACATGATGGCGTTCTAGATGTGTCGCCTTGTTTTTTGAAGAGTGAGGTATATTGGTTTTATTACTATATTTGGTTTAGGTATTCATTGTTTTTTTTGTCATTTTTTTGTACTTTGTGCTAGATATCAAAATGACCAAAATTCCAGAAATTACATCGGAGACAATTAAAACACGATGTAATTAATAGATGTTGATTTAAAGTCAGTAAGCGTAAAGCGGAAATATTGAACTTTTATTTTGTCTTTAAAAATACATTGTAGGAAGTGCTTGCATAGTTCAGCTATAGCTTTTTGTAATGATATAATACTCGATGGTTTGGAGACTATTCAGCAAAATTAACAATAACCATATTTTAGAGTAGACCAAGAAGTAGGAGTATTTGAGGTCCCTCCCTTCTTCCAGTGCAAGCTTACTGATATTTGCTTGTTATACTTAAAAATCAAAACATGAAACAAAGAAGCGCCGTCTAAGTGAACTATTGATATTTGCTTGTTATACTTAAAAATCAAAACATGAAACAAAGAAGCGCCGTCTAAGTGAACTATTGACAATGATTTTTGCTTCTATTTGTGTTACCTGATTTTCTCCTCCCGATTTTCAGTCATTGTTTACTTCAGTAATCATTCGCTTCGCAACTGAATAAATTCGTTCGCGAGTTGATTCGGCGCGACGCAAATCAACCTTATTGAATATGACCCAGAATTAGTGCCCAGACTCAGACTCTTAGAGAAGCTTGCTACTAGGACTTCCCGGGATAAAGACTAAGAACCATATTTGATAAACAATTATCACTACTTTAGAGAAAAATAAGCTGTAGATTTGGTTTTGGGCACCTCTTGCGTTCCTAGAATTAAATCGTTTTGCTTCATAAGGCATTCGTGATGAAGCATGATTGTCAGCGAGTCGAGAAGATGTCGAATGGGTCGACGCCATCTATGCGCAGTGTTTGGATTCCGAAACAATGATTAAAGAACAAATTTTTAAAAAAGGTTTCAAAAATAGAAAAAAAATCATTTCAGGAAAATTTAAATTAATTATCTTTGGGGTGCTCTTCAAAACTAAAGTTGCAGCTTTTATTTGAAAAAAGTGAATGATTTCAAAATTAAATAAAAAATTGTACCTTTTTGGTCTGTAAATCCGAAAAAGGTAAAATTTACTTTTTTCTAGAAGAAAAGCAAAATGGCACAATTTTTTTACCGTGAAATAAAAATGTGAAAAATCACCCATATTACTTGGTCCATTTTACCTATTTTTAATTTTGAGCTCGGAGCTTCTTTGGCATGTGGGCGAAATGAGTATCCCTTTTTTCTAGAAATATTTTCATTATTTGCTAAAAATGATTTTCCTGAATATCTATTCTATATTTCTTACAGTGCAGTTTTTGAGTTATAAAGTTAGACGAATAATTAAAAAGTTTCGACCATGATTGATGATAATCCTAATCTTATCTTTATTATAAAAGATAAAATGAAAATAAAAAATGGTATGGTTTTATACATTTTCAAGGTATCATAAGGTATTTTTTTTCAAATTTCTTATAAGTTATTTTTTCCAAATTCTGACTGTTAATATTTTTTGGATTTTGAAAAATGGTGGGGAATTGTGGGCCATCAAATCCAAATTGACCAAATCACATGCAAAGTTTATGAGTTGACCCAAAACTGTGATTTCCTAATTCATTCCGTTATTTTAAAGCAATTTCAGATCATGAAATAAAAAAGAGAGCTGTGTATGATCGAATAGATTCCAAAACCTGACTCGCAAACGTTTTGGCAAAATTTCTTATATAGGATGACAAAATATTTCTCATAACTCTTCATTTGGCATAAGAAAACTTTACAGATATGAAAAACGTATTTTAAGTTCTGAATGTGTATAAAAACATAAAAATATAGGTGGTTCGAGATGTATGGCCCACGATTCCCCACAAGCTATGATTTGCAAATTGGTTGCGTTTGTGTGATTATTGATGTTTCATCAAAAATTCCATGAGATCATGACAGAACTAAGATCATAAGCGTATGAGCATATTTTCCTTATGCACTTTAGGTTCTCCATCGATGCAATTAGCGGGTGTTTTTTTAATTATGTAAGTAAATTTTTCTAACTTTTTTTAGCTTGATAAATAAAAGAAGCATATGATGCGTTTTTCTGTCAACAACATATAGAAATATATGCTCACGCAAAGCGACGACGATGACAGTCGGTTTGATATTTTTATCTCAACACATATCTGAGATATTAAAAGTGGCCCACGTTTCCCCATGGCCCACGATACCCCACTCTCCCCTACTATAAAACGATGTAAACATTGCTTCTCAAGTTTCCCCTTCATTTGAGTTTCGATTTTTCACGTAATTAAAACCTTAGCAGAAATGTTAAAAATGTGTCTGAAGCTATGATCATTTAGTTTCCGGACACTTTATTTCGGTGATAGCTACGTTACTAGAGCTTGGATATGCTTAAATTTAGCAGCGTTGTGTTGGTTATAAAAAGGACTATCTTGCCTATTAATTTTAGATTTTTATACTTACGTGTGTTTGAGATATTTACAATGCAAAAAGACATGATAAAAATAAATTTGCACAATCACCTTGAAAATTTTTCATTGTCGATTTAACAACTTATGAACTGTTGATTTTTCCTGAAATTTTTTTTGGGCTCTAATGATTAAGAAGCATAAGACGCCAACTCTAGGATGCTCAAGAAGTTCAAACCAAGCATCGTAGTCAGTGGGACCCTTGATCTCAACTATGGTAAAAGTGTATGGTTATTGGGGATAACTTAATGCAGACTCCTTAACTTTGCAGTAAATCCTTTTCCGGCAGACAAAAAGTGTTTTCTGACTAGTAGACACCCAGCATATAACTAAAAATGAGCAGTTCCATAGATCGCAATCTGTGCAACCGGTTTTTACGCAATGTGAGAGATGTGTTCTGATGGACAAAGAAATTTATGTTAAAACCGAATTTAAGAGGTCACATTCTTCGAGATGCCTCCTCATGAAAAGGTTTAAACCAGATTCCAATTGGTTTTTCCAAGTAAATTTGTGTAAAATATCATGATTTTGCAAAGGTTTTGCTTCTGTGGTAAAAATAATAGATCAATACATATCTGAAAAAAAAAAATGTTCAAAGATAAAAAAGAGATTTTATGATAAGGTAAGAGTATTTCTTGAAAACAACAGTAAATCATTTTTTTTATATTTTTACATTTACATTTCAATATGATATTTATTAACACCTTAATTTCCTCCATAGAAAGTTTTAGATTAAATGAATACTTTTTAAAATACATCGGTTTGTAACTGCCCGGATTCTAAATTATCATAGCCTTATGTTCAGCCTTTGTTTGTATTTTGATCGGCTTTTTAAGCCATAACGTTGATTTAAATTGAAAAATTGGTTGGGGAGGTCTTAATTTGCCAGGAAAAAAAAACTTTCTATTGAACAGACTCTCCAAAGTCTACTCAGCCATCCTACAGACACTTATTTATAGCTAGTTCAAAAAAATTTCATTATTTTTTTCTCAACTTTTATTGGTGATACTGTTGAATAATCGCAAACGTGCATTTCGTTTAAAGCTAAATAAAAAACCTTCTCAACCAACCATCACAAAGGAAATTGTTGGTGTGAAAAGGGAAAACAAATAGAGTATGTAGAATTTGCATTAACTTGCAAGTAAGTGTACCAAGTTCTTGATGTAGGAGGGGAATTTAAAATTGAGCTCCTGTCTTGTTGGTTTGGCTAATCAAACACGTGCCTCCACCAGTCGGCCCAACTTTCGTGCTGCTCTACACTAGATACCTTAGTAATAAGACGTATTTATTCATAAGTCACGATGTGTGCTTTTCGTAACTGACTCCTACCTGAACCGCAACCAGCAACACAAACTTGCAAGTGACACCATCAGCTATTCAAAATTGCTGTTTTGTACTGTTCTTAATTACTATTTTAGGATTATTGCTGCTCAATGTAGAGCAAATCTAAAGAGTCCGGTTATCAAATTGCTCCTCATTTTGTTTGAGAAAAAAAGACGTTGCAAAATATGCCAGTCGACATAAGTCTTGTTATCACCAGCACTGATTAGAATGTATATAAATATAGGTACATACATACTATATTTTCGCAAACTTGCCATATTCAGAGGAAAACCCCACCACGCCAACAGCCGCGATTGTAACCGGTTTGAGTAGAAAGAAACCGTCAAAGTCCGACAATTGGCGTTTGCTATTCGTTGCATCCTATTAGGTATTTTTTCTAATTCTTAAACATGTTGTTTTAACTTTTTTTAACTGTATTTCATTAGGAAAAAAAAACTACACATATCCAGAATCAATTGGTATTTCTAGAAGATTAAATCAAAACCTATTTAACAATTCTTCTCCAATGCACAGAAGAGCAAAAGCGTGAACTTGATCTACAACTTCAACTGGCGTGGCTTGAGGCATTGAGTCGAATCGAGCTGCTGACTCATTTGCATGTGTTATGTTTGCATGCGTCGAGAGCGAGGATGAAGCACGTTATGCAAAAACCGTATTTTATAGAGCAAGGTTGCTAAATATAGCCCGAAAGATGGAAAGTGAGAAATGAAATGAAATTGAGAGAAGACAAAAAAAAAACTATCGAAACCGGGCCTGCTGGAAGTCAAGGCTGAGGCTTACGTACGTAAGAGAAGACTGACGGGGGGTTAAGTTAGAAGCAATTTGGAGGAACCACGCCATAAGATTGTTGAGCTTCATTAGATAAGTTCATCAAACGGACAGGAAGTAGAGGAGGAGAAATACATTCACGTAGAGATGATTATAGCGCCAGTTTTAGAACATCTGACACCGTATAAGAATAATGCGCAAATTAAAAGAAGGTTAAATTTTTTTTTTTCATTTCTCCAATTAAAAATTTCAATACATCTTAAATGTTTTTTTTAAAGAAAGATCTTTTAAAATCTTAATGGATTCCAATAAATACTATGTGCTGACGAATTTCAATGGAATTTACACATCTGTCGTTCATAGCAAGTACGTTCCATTTGCATTAGTTCAATTGAGAAAAACGGCATTGGAAAACTGTAAAACGGCCCAACGGGAACTCGGCCCTTGTATGCTTTTTTTTGTCAACGTAATCAGCAGAATCTGTCATTGCAACTGCAATCGAAAGCTTTTTGCTTTATAACAGAACCTGTATCCGTGGTTCAAACAGCCGGTTTAGACCCAAATTCCGACCAAAGCAACCGCATTGATGGTCCATTATACCAGTTTTAACTCAATTTTTTTTAGAACTGGTATAAGGATTGATCCAAAACTTAGCAGATTTGGATCGTACTATCCGGAAAGATGCTCCGAATCACAGCCGAGAGGATCGGGTTCCAAAAGCCGGAAGTATCGTATCGATAAATCGGCAGCTGGAGCAGCATGAGTGTGCAGGAACGGCCGAAGAAAATCGTTTTGTGGAACCGTCAGTAACCAATTCTTGCTAGTCGGGCATCGCTCGGGCGGTCTGCAAGATCGAGACGACCAGAAGCTGCGCGTTCTAGTGGAGTTGGTTCTCGAGAGGAAGGTCCTCCCTCACTCTGGGCCGCATTCGAAGAAGGATGCCATTCCGGATTTGGATGGAGCAGCCAATAGTGATAACGATGGCAAATGGTTTGGTGATGACCGAAGATGTTTCTGTGTTCGCGATGACGCGCGATCAGCAAGTTATGGGTTCGAATAGGAGAAATGTCACTTCCTTCCGGAAGCCCTCTGGTGACCAAGAGGCCACAAAGTAAGCGCCAGACCAATGATTGTTTTGATGTACATCGAATGCAAAAGCGGGAGAAGTTTCCTGCTGTTGAGAAATTGAAAAATGCCAATAAACTAAAATTTATTTAATCTAATCTAAAATCACATGAAAGTTTTATGACTGAGCTAGCCGGCAAACTGCTCAATGTCAACATTGGGGAAACGCTTGTATCTTTACTTTGTCTTCGTGCGAAATCCCATCGTAACAAAATATACACCCAAAGAAGAGGTGCTTACTCTATGCCAAAAATGCACTTTGTTGAACACCTGAACGGCGCACATGAAGTCAAGACGGTGGGTGAAGTTACATCACCGGCGTAGCCAAGTTGATGAAGCCATTCACCGGCTGAATAGCAACAAGTCGGCTGGGAAGGATGGCATCGCAGCTGAACTCATTCAAATGGACCCGGACAAGTTGGCCGATTGCCTAAACCGGTTGATGGACCGGATCTGAGACACAGAACAGCTACCGGAGAAGTGGAAGGAGGGGGTAATATGCCCCATTTACAATAAGGGCGACAAATTGGACTGTGAGAACTACCGATCACTGGCCTCAATGCCGCCTACAAAGTGCTATCCCGAATTCTACTTCGCCGCCTAACGCCACAAGCAAACAGATTTCTTGGAAGTCATCAGGCCGGCTTCATGGAGGGACAGTCTATGACGGACTTGATCTTAACAAATCCTCCAAAAATGCCGTGAACACCAAGCCCCTACGCGCCATCTATTCATCGACTTCAAACCCGCATATTTACGACACGATCGACCTTGACGAGCTATGGAAAATCATGGAAGAGAACGGCTTTTTCGGGAAGCTGACCAGACTGATTAGGACAACGATGGATGGAACGCAGTTCATTCGAATCGCGCAGGGGACTTCAAAAAGGCGATGTCTATCCTGCATGATGTTCAACGTGGCGCTAGAAGGTGTTATTCGACGAGCGATGGGCGAAATGCGGGACACGATTTTCAACGGATCCTGTCAACTAATTTGATTTGCCAACGACATTGATATAGTCGACAGATCATCTGCGGCGATGGAGGAGATCTACCGCAAACTGAACAGCGAAGCAGAAAGAATAGGATTAATTATGCAGAGAGTCGAAGACTTTATCTATTTCGGCTCACTGGTGACCACAGACAATGACACCAGCCGTGAGATCCGGCAGCTAATGATCAGCGGAAGTCGTGTCTACTATGGTCTCTACAAACCGATTGTCCTACGGGCACGAGACGTGGGTATTACCCGAGGAGGACCTGCGCACACTCGGAGTATTCGAGCGACGAGTGTTAAGAACCATCTTTGATGGCGTGCAAGAGAACGGAGTGTAAAGGCGAAGGATGAACCACGAACTCGCACGACTTTACGGCAAACCCAGTATCCAGAAGGTGATGAAGGCTGGCGAGAAGGCCGGACGACAGTCCTGCAAAACAGGTATCGCTATGAATCCGGTAGGAACGAGACAAGCAGGAGCGAAAAGAGCGATTTGGTTAGAGTTAAACCAAGTGGAGCGTGATCTGGCAAATATGGGATGCCCAAGAAATTGGAGAACAGTTGCCGTGGACCGAGTGAATTTTAGAAATTATGTGCAACAAGTTATGTCATGAGACGGAAAACTTAGAAAATAAAAAAATAAGGAAGTTTGAATGTTAAACTTATTTTGCGAAAGTGCGTTGTGTGTAATGATTCTCAATATAATGTGACAAATTTTCTGAGATACTGATTTTTTTTAAATGTCTGAAAAAAAGACACCATAAACGTGAAAATAAATTATTGTAGAGGAATATCGTCAGAGAATCATGCTTGAGTTTTGTCACATAGTTTTCAGAACTATAAGTTTGAGACCAATTGACACTCCTAGACATTTTACGGGTAGAATTTGGAACAGATGACGATAAACAATGCCAAACATTGAAAATAGCAAAAAAAAATAACAAAATTTTGTACACTGCATTTCAAAATAGATTGTTTTTATTTTCATTCAAGTACCTCTTAGTATAGCACAAAAACCTTATTCACACTTTTACCGCAGCTTTCTGTTGCTTCTTCATCAACGCTTGAAATTCGTCCCGATAACACAAATAGGCGGCCCACACTCGGCCACAATAATCGTCCGCGGCTACCGACGCCTGATTCCGGCGTATACAGCTGAAGTGGCTTTCGGCAAATTGTTTCTCCTCCCGAGGGCCACGACCATCGGCAAACATCTGCCAGGTGGCTGCCATGTGGATTCCGGAAAGATCATCGTACACGCCCAAATTGAGCGCCATACAGCGCAGCACACACTTGGTGGTCGAATCATCCGGGAACTCAACCCGCCGATAGGCTGAGGCCATCTCTTCCGTCACGTTGAGCCCTTTGCGGCAAACGTCTATCAGTTGGTTCAACTTTTTACTGGCATCCTATTGCGGGTTACATCAAATAATGATTTCAGTAGGGTTCAGAAGAAAAGGTATATGATCAAACGAATACTCACAGTTCTTTGCACCAACAAAAGTCCACCAAGGAACAAAATTCCAAATATTTGAACGCCCTTCATGATTTTCAACAGTTTTGTTTTCCCAATGGACAAATGATCGATTTCACTGACGAAACTTGATTGGAAAGTTCGTTCTCGGATGCTTTCTTATATACTAAAAACCTAGAGCTCGTAAAATGTGGCCAAACAAACGGCTACAAAGCAATTTAAGCAAGTAATTGAACTACAAGTTAGTTATCCTAGAATTCCAACTCAGCACAAGTGCATACCAGCTTTTAGTAATTTTTATTTTTGTAATAAAAGCTCCAGCTCAAATAATAGAACGGGATGCCCATTCGGTTAGGTTAAGCTCGAAACTATTAATGCCTCTATCCGCCTATCAATCATGGCACTATCATCCCGAGGTATCACTTCTGATAGGCTGTGATTAGAGTTCAAAAGAACAAAAAATAAACTTACGCACTCACAAACAACTCGCAGCTTCTCGTGCCCAACATAAATCACACAACAGTTGGCACATAGTTCAATGAATTCGCGAATTGCAACTATCGGCTGCTGCCAAGTAGATTATCAGCAATGATAGAATTAACTATCGTTTTGAATTATGCATTAATTTCTAAATGATTGCAATGTGCGTTAATTAGAGCTGAATTCGGTGCAAGAAATGAGCATGTTTCTGGTAATTGTTAGAAACTTCACACTGTTGTTGTTGTTACTGTTGCATCGTAGTTTTCAGCAAGACCTGTCCATCAAATGTCCAAGTTGATCAGCGGTTGCAGTTCATAAATCTTTTCGTTGAAATTACTAACATTTTTATTAGGTGGAAATGTAAGTGGAAGTTTTTACAATGTTTGGTGATAATTAGAGAATCACGTGTAACCACAAGCTCCTACATTGAAACGAAGGGTTGAAGATTAAAAAAGAGAAGAAAAAGTGATTTATCCTAGCATCACGAATTATTTACCTGAAACCTTTCCAAAATGTTTTGATTTCTGTCATTTTTTGTAATTTTTGTTAGTGAAGACATTTTTGCAATTTTTGACATTTGTGTAATTTTGGTAATATTTGTCATTTATGCCATTTTTGTATTTTTTTTTGTCATTTTTGTCACTGCCATTTGTGTAGTTTTTGTCATGACACATGACAAATGACTTTTTTGTCAATTTTTAATTTTAGTCAATTTTGTCATCTTTGTCATTTTTCCCATTTTTGTCATTTTTTATAATGTTTGTCATTTTTTGATATTTTTCGTCATTTTTTATATTTTTTGTAATTTTTGGCATTTTTGTAATTTTTTATTATTTTTGAAATTTTTGTATTTTTTGGTAATTTTGGTCATTTTGGTCATTTTTGCCATTTTGGTCATTTTTGTAATTTTTGTCTTTTTCGTCATTTTTGTTATTTTTGTGTTTGTCATTTTTGTCGATTTTGTCTTTTTTATCATTTTTTTGTTATTTTTGTCATTATTATCAGTTGTGTCATTTTTTTCATGTTTGTCATTTTTTTTCATTTTTGTTATTTAAATTTTTTTTTTCATTTTTGCCATTTTTGTCAATTTGCCATTTTTTCCATTTTTTGTCAATTTGTCATTTTTTGTCATAAGTGTGTCATAATTTGTTTGTTATTTTTTGTTATTTTAATAATCTTTACTTATGTATTTTTGGGATTTCGACATATCAGTTACTTTGTTTTTATCCCATTTTTTTAATTCTAGCTCAAGTTTTTCAGTTTTGCTCGCTTTTGTTTTTTTCTTCTTTTTTATATAAATAAATATTCGTAATCCTTTTCTTGATTCAATTGTATGCGATTTTTAAAGTTCTAAGGATCATGGGTTTGAGATAGTCCTCACCTATTCTTCTTTCAATAAACTCTCATAAATTTACTTATACATACATATCAACCCAAATATGCTTCTATTGTCGTTACTAAACATGGTTTTCATACCTCAATATAAGAGCATATGAATTCAAACATTTTTAACTCTAAGTGTTCTTAAAATTATTGAAATTAGAAAACTGTGTTATTTTTTTAAGGGGATAATCATTATGATCTACATGAAGCCCTATGTTTTCGTTTAGTCATGCAGTCATCAACGTACCTATGCTCTTTTTGTCGTTCGTACATTGTGCGGGGTTAATAAAAATGACACAATTTATGATCAACGCGTGCGCTTAACTACATATCTACAAATTGATTAGGAGGGTGGTAATATGTTACTTAAATTGTTTTAATGAAGAAGAATTATTCCACAAAGCATCTTTCAAATTTCTATCAACCCTTAAGCCGTACCAGAATGTTAAGCCTTACGGCTTACGGCAGAAAAAAAAAGTTTAATGGGGCTATCAACAAACAAATACACTGCTTGCTACTTTAAATTAGAGCTCACAGATCCTTTAATGCGATCTTTAAGCTGGGATGAGAAAAATCCATTAATCAAAGGCTTGCAGCAGCGGAGGCGAGCGCGTTAAAAATCTGATGCTGTTGCTAATAAACTTTATCCATGGGAATCTAATTCGAATCATATCTGGACAGATCATCTACTTGGTTGAACCGATACTAAGTAGTGGCTTTGGGGGGAAGCCTTTTTATAAATATCACTGGACTTGTTGCTGGGATCATCACTTGTCGTCCGCACGATCGGTTGATAAGTAGCAATTGGTAGTTTATCATCATAAGAAATTATTGGGAGAAAATTGTGGGTCATCTTGTGATCATGGAATTTGTTCAGGAGTATAGTCCGGAAGAAGCTGCGACAATCGAACGGGAGTTCAAACGTCTAAATGGTAAAATTTTCTTGATGTAGTCCGACTAATGATCGCTAATCATGGTTATAAGTAGTGTACGAACTTAACTAAACAAAATAACAATTCTCAGGCAAATACTACATGGACCATGCCGGAACTACGCTCTATGCCGAGTCGCAGGTGAAATCCATCCAAGATCGGTTAACCGAGAATCTGTTTTGTAATCCCCATTCGAGTCCCCTGACTGGGGAGTTGATGAACGAAGTTCGCCAGCGGGTGTTACAATTCTTCAACACCCGTGATTCCGACTACAGTTTAATTTTCACATCCGGAGCAACGGGAAGTTTGAAACTGGTGGCGGAAAATTTTACTTTCCGCTCCCGGGAAGATCTTGAATCCGAGTCAGGTGCTTTCGTGTATCTGAGGGATAATCACACTTCGGTGCTGGGAATGCGAGCCATCGTCGGGACGGATCGTATCGAACCCTTGGAGAGGGAAGACTTTCTTCGACATTTGCAAATCAGTGGAAAATCTAGCGGCAGGAAGTCATCGTTGTTGGTATTTCCGGCCCAGAGTAACTTTAACGCTGCCAAATATCCACTGGAGCTGGTGAGTAGAATTCAACGAGACGGATTGATCGGGTACCGGGATGAGAGGTTTTACGTTTGCCTCGATGCAGCTAGCTATGTTTCTACAAACTTTCTCGATCTGGGCCGTTATAAACCGGATTTCGTTTGTCTGTCGTTCTATAAAATTTTTGGGTAATTTAAAATCAATATCTTTATAAGGCTTTTGACACATCAACCTTCAACATCCACAGCTATCCAACCGGTCTCGGAGCATTGTTGGTCCGAAACGAATCAGAACAGTTACTGGATAAAAAATACTATGGAGGAGGTACGATTAAAATCCTTCTAAGTGGTCAAAATTTGCACATGAAACACGATAATTTAGTGGAGCGTTTCGAGGACGGAACTCAACCCTTTCTTTCGATAATTTCCCTTCTCGATGGAATCAGAACTATCGAGCGATTGATACCGGCAGTCAACGGACTTCGATCGATGGACCGAATCTCGAGGCATGTCTTCAATTTGGCGAGGTATGCGTACGGTAAGTTGGCAGCTTTGAAGCACGTCAACGGGTCTCAGGTTATTTTACTCTACATGGATTCCAAGTTCGAAACGCGTGATCGACAGGGAGGCATTGTGACCTTCAACGTCCTACGTGACGATGGAAGTTACGTCGGGTTTGCCGAATTTGCTCAAGAAGCCTCCAAGCGAGAGATATACGTTAGAACAGGATGTTTTTGCAATTCCGGAACTTGTCAAAGGCAGTTGGGACTTGCGGATAGTGATGTTTTAATGTTCTTCGAAAATGGTAAGATTTGTGGTGATGATACGGATATGATCGATGGTCAACCCACGGGAACGGTCCGAGCTTCATTTGGTTATATGAACAAACGAGAAGACGTCGATAAGCTCTTAGAAATGATTGAAGACGCATTCGTTTCGAAAACAACAGCCTTCCATTACGTTGACAAACCCCTTATCCAGAAGAATCAAGCTCTGAAAGCTACCCTCAAAACTATTTATGTCTATCCAGTGAAGTCTTGCGGTGCAATGAGAATCACTTCCAGCTGGTCCATGGACGATCGGGGACTAAAATATGATGGGGAATTCGTGATCGTGGACAGCAACGGTAATCCGTTAAGCCAAACAAAACACCCGGAACTCGCCTCGATCTTGCCGAGATTGGATCCGCGAGGAAACTTCCTCATCCTCACCCATCCTTTGATGGGGAACGATCTCGTGATAACAATCGGTAAAATGGCCACCACTTCCAACTATGATCTTAACAACGTGAACCTATCTGATTGTGGTGAAGGAGCTGCCAACTGGATCAGTAAAGCTCTAGGAACACCCAGGCTTCGTCTGCTCCGACAACCTATGGGCGGTGGCCGAATTAATCCCAAAAAATTACTGCTAATCAACTGGGAGGTCCTACGATCGTTAGGCGAAGGAGACAATTCTGATGATGAACTTACCACTTCCTGGTTGGTTGAACACTTTCGAGGAAATCTGGTCTATGAAACTGCCAGTCTCTATGGGCAATCAGGTGAAATCCACAATATGCAGGAGATCAAAATCGGTCAGAACCGATTCCGGGTAACGGGAATGTGTACCCGTTGCCCGATCATCAACGTAAATCAGGGGGACGGAACAATTCCTGCTGGATCCCTCAAAGCCATCGCAAATGTTTTCACCCGTAAAATTCCGTTCGGAGTTTATTTGAGCCCGCTAGAATCAGGAGCCATCGGCATGGCATCGCATCAGCTGATCTGTGGTACCGAACTGCAGCAGATCGAATCCAACAACGACGGCGATAAACATACGAATGGCTTCCACATCACAGACTTCGTTACCAGACACCATTATCAACCGAAATCTAATCACGTTGCCACTCACTGATCGACTGTGAGTTGCTGTGGAGCAGATATCAAAGAAATCTGTTCCCTCAACCCTTACAAACGTATGTTTAGAGAGAAGGCACAAATTTTGTGATTTTGAATAATCTTTGCTCAATCCAGGGAATTGATCAAAAGCAATTTTTTATCTCTAGAAACCCCTATCAACCTATCCGTCGTTTTTAGAAGAGAATTCATATTCGGCCTTTAAAAACTTGTATAAAAAGTGAAATGGTACATACTCATAAATATAATGTCTACATTGTAAAAAAGGTCAAGAGGTTTGATATGGGTACTTCTCTTTTCTAAGGAAGTACGTATTTTCTCAAATAAATTTTCACGAGGAACAGTTTTGTAATTCCTATAGTATTAATTTTTTCAGCAAAAAAGAAATCTCCTTATCATATTTACATAATTATTAAAAAAAAAAAGACAACTAGCTTCTCATGTGACGAAAATATTATAATTCATGAGCACCGGAAATTAAGCTCTTATGATCGTTAAATCATCTTGATCTAAAATGCACGCACTGCAACATTCCTCAATTTTCACCATCATTAATTTTTTAGGGGCACAATGAGCATTTTCTGCCGTAGAATCTAGCAGTGAATTCAACTCGATGAAGTCAACTGAATTATAGAGCTACAGCAATCTATCTTTGTCTATCTCGGCTCACTGGTGACCGCAGACAATGACACCAGCCGTGAGATCCGGAGGCGAATTATCAGCGGAAGTCGTGCCTACTATGGACTCCACAAGCAACTGCGGTCGAGAAGACTTAGCCCTCGCACGAAGTGTAACCTCTATATGGCGCTCATTAGACCGGTTGTTCTCTACGGGCACGAGACATGGATACTGCTCGAGGAGGACCTGCGTACACTCGGAGTATTCGAGCGACGAGTGTTAAGAACCATCTTTGGCGGCGTACAGGAGAACGTAGTGTGGAGGCGAAGGATGAACCACGAGCTCGCGCAACTCTACGGCGAACCCAGTATACAGAAGGTGGTGAAGTCTGGCCGGATACGCTGGGCAGGACATGTTGCGAGAATGCCGGACGACTGTCCTGCAAAACAGGTCTTCGCTACGAATCCGGTAGGAACAAGACGAGCGGGGACGCAACGAACGAGGTGGTTAGACCAAGTGGAGCGTGATCTGGCGAACGTGGGGTGCCCGAGAATTTGGAGAACGGTTGCCATGAACCGAGTGAATTTTAGGAATTATGTTCCTCAAGTTATGTCGTGAGACGGAATACTATGTAAATAAATAAAAAAGAGCTACAGCTTGACTAGTTTACATCTGACGAGTTAGTCTATTGGTAAGGTGTCGGAAAGGTAATCACAAGACTCGAGATAGATCCCTGGGCGAGGCGATTTTTTTTTTCATTTACCATTCATGGTCGATTATTTTGGTCTTTACATTATACGGCTAGTGGCATAGTCCGCCAAACAAAGCACCAGAAACATAATGTATGAGTGCACTCAGGCAAATTCTTATTATAATTTTCATAAGATGCGTCTTATGAACCGCTTTTTAGAGTGTAAAATTGTGTTTCATAAGAGTCTTATGAAATTCCTTCAGTTTTCATATGAACATCTTATGAAAAATAGAAGAAATGGCATTGTGAAAATATAATGAACACATTCATTCATCCCATCAATTTTTTTATTGTCTAACGGTACGAAGCACTCGCTATTGTTGGTAATTCGTTTTTCTTAACATGGTGATCTTTCTAACGGCTTGTTCGTAAACTGATTTTTTGGGTGATGCATCGATTTTTTTGGTAGATGTCAAATCACCTTACAATGCTTTTGCACGCAGTTTGTTTAATTTACGAACGCCAGCATCGATAGAAAAAATCCCTTCGATAGAAAAAATCAATTTACGAACACGCCGTAATTGGTAAGTTTGAAATGTTTTTGATGTGAACGCTTAATATATTAGTAAACTAAAATATTTTTTTTTGTTTACTTTTCAGTATGCTGACTGGAATTAACGCAAGTTCGAAGAATCGGATGCGGCAAAAAAAAACTTCGTTGGAACCGGGGTGTTGCTGTGCTGCTGATGACTACTTCATTATTTTATTTAAAGAAATTGGGAAAACAATAAAGTGAATGTTTTCAACGTCAAATATCTTAAATTATTCTAATTAGAATTGACTTTCTGTTTCCATAAGAGCCTCTTATGAAAAGCTACAAACTCTCATTGGATTAGGTGTTCATCTTCAGAATTCATTCGCGCCATAAGAGAATCTTATGAATTTCAATGATTTTTCTTATGGCGCCACTCTATAATGGCGTATTTTTTTTTGATTCCGGATTTGGCTCTGGAACCGTCAGAATAAAAAAGCAAGTTTCGGATTTCGAGTTATTCCATACGTAGGTGTGCGTGAGAACGAGCGCAATGTTTACATGCAGCTGTCATTTTGTTCTCCCTTCTGGATTCCTTCATTCGGTTCTTCACATCCGGATTGCCGTTTTTCGTGTCCGGATTGCACTGGACTGCAGATAGTACGATTTTGCTTGGCTGAGAGGTTCAAAATCGCGGCAATAATCATTTGCCCGTTTATTATTTCAACTGTTTTGCTTTCAGCCAAAAACAGCTGTTTAATGTTTTGACAACAACGTTGAGAGTATTGGTGAACTTCTCGCAAAACTGACTTTTTTCTCAGGGCGACTCCGTCCCTTTTTCGAGCGAACCTAGGTTGCCTCTCGAGCAATAAATGAGCACGATGACAGCAGTTAGAGCGAACCTAGGTTGCCTCTAGTTTGCCTCCAGGTGAAAAAAAATACGGTATAAGAGAATCTTATGGCATGCATAATAGTATTTTGCTGAGTGTGTGTGTGAATTGTCTGTATTCTACAAACAGACATACATTATTTATACCGTATTTTTTTAGGCCGAGTGTTGCACTAGTGTTGCACTGTCAGACTGTTTGTTTATTCGGACAGTGTTGCACTGGTTTCGCGCGGTGTAGCGGTATTAGTTATTGCTTTGTTTAAAGGATCTACGACTCACCGTTTAGGATAGTGCAAAATTCCTCGACTTGACGGGACTTGACCAGGAATCGAAATCGAATCGAGACTCCTTAAAAATCGGTTAATGGTGCTTGATCTGCCCCAGTGGGGGTTGTCATTATGCCCCTACAGTGGCTGATTTTCAGCTTTCGGCAAAAAAATTGAAATGCATTTTTAAAAGTTTTTATCTACTTTTTCAAGTTTCAGCCAGTTAAGAAATAGACTTTTTTAGTTTCTGAACATGGAACAATGATTAAATGGTTAAATAAGTGTCCTCCTTATGGCGGCCATTATGCCCTTATCTCCCCTTCTCAATATTGTGGCCGCTAACAGTCGAATTTATTTTAATTTCAACTCTAGGTACACCTCTTCTACTCGGTCAAATGAAACCTCTTTCGGTATAGATAAGATAAGAATGGTTGTTAAATTTTGTGAAATAGCACAGACGTCTTTGGTTTGCGGTTATCAATAAGCTCGTACCGTGATCGAATAATTGGCAATGTCCAGCATTAAAATTCTAATTCTACTGCTGAACTATGATTGAATATGTGAAAAAAGGGTGTATAACGACTCACCTCTTTGACCTTGTTCCGTTTCTCGCGCACCTTCGGGTCGGGATCTTCACCGATGGACGAATTAAACACCAGGCCAGCTCCTCCAAAGCTAGTGCCGGTGGAGGAACCTTTCGAGGGATACTTCGCCATTGTGTCGTCCGGTGGTGGCACTGCGCCTTCGATTCCGGCTCCCATTGGTCCACTATCTTTGGGTAAAGGCCCCCCATCCAAAGCGTTGGACACATCGGAGAGCCTCGTGCCGGCTCCATCGATATCCGGTTTTTCCAGGATATCGTCGGGCAGTTCCTTCTGAATCTTTTCCTGCAGTCGGTCCCGATCGTTTAGCTTGTGGAAATCTTCATCCCCATCGAGCCCTCCATGAGCCGGTGGGGGTGGCGGAATGAAAATTTCCGGACCCGCCTTCTGGAACTGTTTGTACACTTTGAGCACCCGATCGGCACCGAAGTTATCCGGCAGGAAGAAGAATCCTCCGAAACAGACGAAACCGAACGTCAGCAGCACCAGAAGAATCAGGCACTTTTCACTGGACCGGAACGAGCGCCGCACCGAAACGAGTGGATTTGAAGACGGCTGGCTGCCGCCCAACCGTTGATACATGGGGAGCATTTTCTCACTTGCACTCGTTAGCTCTTCACACGGCAAAAATTGTTTTTTTTTTAACTTTCCTCTGAATGTAAAACGTGTGCTAAAATGTTACTGACTCGTTTGGTTTGGTGGCAACATCGAACAAGTGCGCGGTAAGCTATTGACCAAATTTCGTTAAACTTTCCGTTACTGAAACGTTCGTAGCTAATTTCTGCAGGCGAAAAATGGATACCAACTGAACAAATATGTTTGATTTCTACAGATGTTGCAAACAGTCGAAATACAGTTCTATAGGCACATCTTTCGTCGTAGTTCTCAATCATTCATTATTGATCGTGGAATATGGGGAACTATTTTCTCGAAAACGTACTAGTCATCCAGTTGGGGCTTTACTTAGCAGGTACCTTAAATGTCTCAAATCACATTTTGGCCTCTTACATGGGCGCAGGAAGAACTGTTTTCGTGAAAACATTTTTCATCACACTTTTTGTAAATACTGACTTATGTGGTAGACCTGCTTATTCGTTTTCATTTCTTAGAAACGAATAATTATTGAATTATTGAATACATAAACCTGGATTTATTTACTAATTGTACCTTTAGGGATAATTCTACAAAATCTGATGAAAATTTGGTAACACGAACAATTGTTTGTGAAAATATGTTCAATAAATTTACAGAAATAAAAAACGCCTGAATTTAAAAGTTAAAACTTATTTTAATTCCTCCTTTTGTAGCTTTAATACAAAAAACTACTAAAATTTCATTGTAAAAGTGGAAAGGGCGGAGCGACCAAAAAGTTTTGAGTTTCATCGTAACATAAATCCTTTAATCAATTATTTGAAAATAAATGGAATAGCCTAACTTGTTGGCACATTAGTCCTAATTAAATAAGTATTACTCTAGATTTGTTATAGGATTTTCCGAAAACTGCTTCTCTAAAAAAAAATTGAAATATTTATCATAATTTATCTAAATTTCAATAAGCGTTGTTTTAAAACTGCGTTATGCATAATATATTTTTGATAAAATTGTTAAGTATTCTATCAAGGAATGACGTGTACAGTAGACTGAGTCGATTTGGGGTCATTTTTTAATTTCTCAGACCCTGGGGTCTAAAAAGCTTCGTTTTGGTCCAAAACTCATCCATGTTTTTTTTGCAGAATTTAAGTAACGTTTACATGAGGTAATTTGAACTTTTAGATGTGTATGGGAAAATTGATTATTTTGTATTGAAAAATATACATAATTTTTGTTTCTTCTGTGGAACCGAGCCAGCTGATGCTTTTTGTGCCAATTTTAAAAAAAAATTAAAGGAAATTTTCCGCTGAACAATTTTGTCGGAGGCCGTAACTTCGACGAGCATCAGCTGGCTCGGTTCCACAGAAGAAACAAAAATGATGTTGATTTTTCAGTACAAAATATTCAATTTTCCCATACAAATCTAAAAGCTTAAATTTACTCATGCAAACGTTACTTAAAAATTCTGCAAAAAATCATGGATGAGTACTGTACCAAAACGGAGCTTTTTAGACCCCAGGGTTTGAAAAATTCAAAAATGACCAAAAATCGACTCGGTCTAGTGTACAGGTTTTTAACTGTAGTTTTGCACCATATGTGCACAAATTCAACTAAATTTTGTCAAAGTCTTGAAGTATGCAAGCAAACACTAACTGATATAGTAGGGAAGTTCAATTCATTCAAGTGAAGAAGTTATGTATTTAGATACTTCAAAGATGAACCAGACAACACCGTTCCGATATTGGTTACGGAACCGGTCATACTCCTCAAACCATCCACCTTTAATCAGGCCAACCTAAGTTTTTGCTCATCTTTGTGCTAAATGTGCCAGTCCACTTCGCTTGAATCTACGTTAATAGTCAGGTGTTTTGTAGATACAGGTAACATACCTACACCAGTTTCTAGTATTAGTCGGTACTATTTCACCTTAACCATTCGCCCAACCATCCGCGTATTACACACGTACATAGCATTTGCATATTTGGAGAAAGTAGTTCCCCATTGGCCACCTATCGTATCCCCGGTTGTAAGGTTTCCTTTCTTCATTTGTTTCGTTTTTTCTACGAGCTTTTAAATCTTTTTCGGAAGTTTCCCTCCCGAGACGGGTTACATTGATGTGCCTTGGACACTGATCATCGAAATAAAAAAAACACTGAGACATATTATTGATTTTCTTCCGCACCCCAAACGGCCACTTATGTAAACATCACATCCGAAACACCCTGCCATCAACTGCTGTGTATAATCCTCCAGCAATGGGATAGTATTCCAAATACGGCTCTCACGATAAGTAGAATACGCCTTGTTTGGTAATCCATAGAAAAGTATCACTATGTTATCGGTTAATGATTCTAATCCGGTGGTTCTGGAACAGAGCACTAGAATTTCTCAGGAACCAGTTTCAACATTTTTTATCACCGATTTCATTGTATTCCAACAAATTCCAAATAAAAGTCATACACTCGACTTCCCTTTGGTCCATTACGTCGTATGGGGTACAGATTCTAGGTGTGTAGAGTGTGCGTGAGAACTAGCAGCAAAATCTTTGCAATATTTCCTCTTTTCAGCCACCTTTGGACTGGTAGATGTCAATGAAAAATTTTCTAATCTTAATAAAAAGGAAATTTAAACTTTTCCACACGATTATTGCCTTCGCCCGCCAGCAATGCTTGCGGTCACTTTTTCCCAATCATTAATTCGATTTGAAGCTGGCTTTTTCACGTTCCATTTTTTCTTCCCTATCGTGGATTCTCCAATTTCATTTTCATCAGGATTTGATGGTTGTACCATTTTTAATATAGAAAACGTATTCGCACACGGTTGCCTGAAGAGTCTCCTACCGTTATTCCGGTTGTTCCAGATCCACCGAGGATGAGTAAAAGAACAAAACACAATAGATTCCACAGGGTCAGCAAAATTTTTCTTTGGCACCACCAACAAAAACCACAACAACCATCGACAACGGAATCGCCATTACGACTGCTGCATGAAAAGCACCAAAAAGACAAACCAAGTTGGAAAATGTAAAAAAAAACGGGAAAAACCAGTCCAGCAGCAAAACGAAAGGCGCAAGAGAATATAAAAGAAACGTCAAAAAGCAAAATCAACACACTGAAAAAAAGATCGATAGTAATTATTCTACAAGAGAATTAGGGATGCCCGACAAACAGATAGTGCACCAAAAGAGTGCCCAAAAATTGAATTATTGTAAAAAAAAGTGCCAAAAGTACAGATCGCTCAAAGATTGAATTGTAAATGAAGACAGGTTTATCAGAAAGGTTGGATGTAAGTTCAACTGCTTTTTGATGTAACATATTCTCGTGTCAACCTATTGAATAGATTTGAAGTGTGGTGCAACAAATTCGAAAGTCACAAAACTACTTTTAATTTTAAAGTTAACGGATCGGTATTTCGGGTATTTCGCGTTATTAAAGAACTTTTCCTTGACCGTTAAATTTGACGAGAACGATAGAAGTATAAATGTATTTTTAGGTTCACTATTTTTACCTAAGATCTTCGCTCAAGTTTTTCTTTAAAAAAAGGGCAAGGAACAAATTGCAAAAACAAATTGCGTACATTGTAATTGAAAATAAAACGACAGTACGACATTGGTTTTAAGTAGTGAACCTTCATATAAGAGAAGCGACATCTGATCCCTCTTAAAATAAAATATGTGGCAACATCGTCGAAATCTTGGACAAAAAATCCCCAGCACTGTTTTCTGGCTCAATGTTCAAGCTCTAAAGTGAACGCTCCTTCAATCCAACAAAACAACATTGAACTCGATGCCCGAATGATCGCGATAAACGGTATGAATGACTTGAATTTCGTTAATAATCAGTTAGTTTTCTAACTAGAAACACGATTCACCAAAGCATTGAAAAAAATTGCACATAATCATAAATTCATATGACCAGCTAAAAAATTTATCTGTTTGAACTATAACAACAATCACAATACCTTCCTTAGTTGAGTTTTCAATAAGAAAGGTAAAAACTCTGCGAAAAAATGCTCGGATCGATTGGAATCGATTTTGACAGTTCTTTTGCTCGATTGGAATTTTGTGTTTCAGATGTCACTTCTCTTATAGAGAATTCGTTTTCGTGTGGTGGTGCACCGGGGCACTACCGGTAGTGCACTTTTTGCTGTTTTCATGCTCGTTTTCAGGATGAGTAGTCCACTGGTAGTGCACCATAAAGTGGACGGTGGAACACTCTGAAAATATTCGGTGTTGCTTGCGCTCTCACCAATACTATCATGAATTTTGACAGCACATGCTTCCCGATGTAAACAAATATCAGCTGGTTGGTTTATTTCTATACCGTATAAATTGCGTTCGAGCTGTTTGTTTTCTCTTTATTATCCCGAAGAACGGAAACTTGTTCCGGATTCAATACCAGTGCCGTTTCCAACAGAGGCGGAGAATTTCACCAGGATGGCACGTTCCAAAGCAAACAACGCTTCCAAGAAGAAATGTGCCCAAAAGGCTTGCTGCAAAAAGGCCAACCCAAAGATCTGGTGGAATCGCCCAAATCGAAAAGTTTTCTTGTTCGGGAGGGTCCTATAAGTTGGTCTCCACAGCAAGAAGCGTTCAGCTGCATCAGCTGCAAGCTACTCTGCTTCGAGCTGTGCCTTAGGGTGACGATGCTCGGTTGCGCCAAGTCCCGGATTCCCACCCGTTGCCCTTCAAAAACGGTAGTTCGAGACTACACCCGCATTGGGAGCTTGAATTTCGTTTCGGTCTGTTAGCAAAATTTTCTCCCCCGATTTCCGCGATCTGAGTTCGCCAATTTGACTTCCAAGAATTTTTCTTTTGTCATCTGAAAACGGAAATAGGTACTCGAGGTATTTGCGAGGAATAAACGTTTAAAATACCGGAACCTTCAAGCTGGGGTAACTGCAGTCTAGCAGCAGCAAACATAGACCACCCAGAATCAGCTGGTATTGCAGTTATCATCAGAGCCAGAGGCGAAGCTACCAAGCAAAATAAATCTGAAATCTTCACAATTCAACATAGTATATAAATTCATGCTAAAATTTTCATATTATTTAAAAGATAATGATCAACTAAAGTAAATTTCATTTCAATTTTCGAAGTCAAACGAAAACAAATACCAGCTGTAATGGATTTTTGACAGCATGATGTTTTCTGTTGACACTGCCGATTTCACGTACACCAACAAAGGTGGGTGCGAAACTCGATTCATGCTCGTTTTCAGCGTGGAAGGTGCAACACTTTCGGGTGGTGAAAACAAATACGGTATTATATACAGGTTCACTAGTTTTAAGTTCTAACAAACTTAAGAAAAATTTGAAAATTCAGATTAAGTAACGAATGTTCACAGTTGGAGAAAAAACAGCAAATCTATGGTTGAGTAATGAAATGAAATCGAAGAGAAATGTAGAACTCAAATAAGAGTTTGTGAATTCAAACCATTAATAGGTTCTTTCAGACAAAAATAATTATGTTATGAAAGTTGAGTGAGAGTGTTGTTTTCGTTCGCGCGCTAGCAAGAAGGCCGGTTCACGGCAGGATGGAAGAAAAAAGTGACGATGGAATTATTAAAGTGGATATCGAATATTGGTATGTTATTATTATTATTAATAATATTAGAGACACTTTACCATTTTCACGGCTTTCGTGTCTATCGTTCTTCCAGCTTATCACAATTTATCAGTTAGATTACAAAGTTTGATGAATTTCAAAACACAATTTTCCCTATCATTACAGTTGGAAAGAATTTCATAGATAGAGCCTTCCAAACCACATAAGTCACGGGCTTCGTTAAAACCTCGACATTCTACCAAAATGTGTTGAACTGTTATTTGAACTCCGCAGAAAGAGCACTCTGGCGGTGAAGTTCGATCAAGTAAAAAGCTATGTGTTAGTCTAGTGTGTCCAATTCTCAATCTCGTTAACAACCGTTGCTCTGAGGCACATCTCCTATCTGTGTATGGGCTAATGTAAGGTTTAACACGACGTAGAAGGGTTTGAGACCGATTCCATGTTGACTGCCACGCATCTCGTAGACAAGCTTTAACCGAACGGACTGCATCTGCTGCTGGAATGGGTATATTTAATGGTGATTTGCTTCTTCCTTGGTTCGCCAATCGATCAGCCTTCTCGTTCCCATGAATATTGCAGTGTCCTGGAATCCATGCTACAACCACGTTTTTCTCCATCAAATGTTTTTCTGTTTCTTGTATCCATGGGTGCCTTGTGTGACCTTTCGAAAGCGCATCAATACAGCTTGCCGAGTCGGTGAAAATGATCGCGCGATGCAAAAATTTGGCTTTTTCGGCTGCGATCATGAGTGCAAACGCCTCAGCAGAGAATATACTGCAAATATTTGATAAAGAGCAGCTAAATTCTAGGTCTCGACTATAAACAGCAGCTCCTATGTCGTCTCTCAACTTAGATCCATCTGTGTATAGATGATAATAATTTTTGTATTTGTTCTGTACCATTTCATTGAAGAAGGTTAAAACTTTCGGGCTTGGATCACCTGCTCTAACTTTTTGTCGCATATAGTTATCAGTACGAGGTGGTTTCAGGTACCATTGGCGGACTGTTAGTCTCATAGGTTCACATACTTTCGGAATAGGTAAGTTTGTGGTGGCTTTGAACAGTTCTTCTGATCGTTTCGCTAGCGGGCAATCATAATTGATTATACCTTTTTCTACCATTCTAACTGCCGTAACACAGAGACGTTCAATCATTTTTTGCCGGAAATTAAGCCGACCTGCCTCGGCCATTATCGAATCCACTGGGCTTGTACGAAAAGCGCCGGAGGCTAAGCGAATCATCTGATTATATATCGGGCTCAAGATTTTTTCCATATCATCGAAACGCAAACTGGTTAAACCTATTCCAAAAAGTAATTTTGAGACGACAATAGATTCACCGACTGCAATGAGTGTGTTACGATTACTTCTTTTCAACCGACCACCTAAGATTTTAAGAATATTAAGTCTTTTAACACAGCTTTCTTTGATGCCTTTGAAATGTTGTAGAAAATTCATTTTCTGATCAATAACGATCCCTAATATTTTCATTTTTCGGACCCGTGGAATAGCTATACCATTTATTTTAATAGCACGACCTCGTTTACGATGAGGAGAATCACAAATGTGCATGAGATTGCACTTTTTTGGAGCTGTGCTAAATCCGACATTAGATGCCCACCCAATTATCGCTTTGACGGCGTTTCTTAATCTTTTGCGTATTTCGGTAGAGTTTTGACCCTTTGATACCAGAAGCACATCGTCTGCATACAGTAGTAGTATGTTGACATTTCGTGGGATCACTGAGAAAATAGGTTGCATAGCGATAAGAAACAGGGTGACCGATAAAATTGAGCCTTGTGGTACACCGTTTTGTGCAGTTCATTGGTATGTTATGTTTTATAAATATTCTTCACGAAATGAAATAATCCCGGTAAGAAAAAATCTAGTTTTTTTTTATTTATTTCAAAATACAATCTTGCACCACAAAGAATAACCATAATTATTGTAATCTGTATGAAACGATTGAAATTTTTTTTGCATAATCAGTGTTTACCAATTTACTAATTATTTTATAACTGTTAATTTATAATTATTAATAGAAATTACAAGGCCCATCATTATGGGAAAACAAATGCGAAACTATTTCATTATGCTTTCAACATGTGTATGCACATACTGATAGTTTTTTCATTGAATCCAATAATTTCCTCCCAAACAAAATCACAAGCTGTTCCAGTTAATCACAAATGGAAATTTATTTGAAAAACAATTGTAAATTTAAATACACAATATTCCACGTAGACTGTGATATTCCATTAAAAGGCTTAGATTTTATTTAGAAATCTTTATCAAGCGCTTTTTTAAATTCGATAATCTACCTAAAATTCACCCTTTCAGCAACATCTGCAACTCAAAGCCCCAGTGTCTCGCCCTCAGTCGATTCATAGAGGAGCGTCTTCCTGGTGTTGCAGTGGTGACATGCACAAACGGACGGCGCGGATCTTTCGAGGTACAGATCAACAAGACTTTGGTCCACTCGAGGCTGCAGTCGTTGGCATTTCCCGACTACGAAGCGGTGCTCGCCAGCGTTACGGCCGCCCAGCAAGGACGACCGTTGGAAAAGGTCCCAGAACAACCCATCACCGATTGTGTAGTTCAATAAGGAGGGGGCTAGTTGTAATGTACATATTTATAGGAAAGATTTTTTAATATAATGTTATAGTACATCTGAACGATGAATTGTTAAGGAACTACCGCAATGTATTAATCGATTATCCGAACCGTCCTTCAAGTAATCAAAAGAAAGGTAAATTCCAAATCTCATTTTTCCTTTGAATTCGCGTGCAATCGTTCTCAAGGGTTCGGTGGTTTTTGTTCCGGTCGCTTGGTCTATGCAAACCATTTGACAACGAGAGCAGGGCCCATCAACGGAGAGCGTTTGACCATTGATTACGATGTTGTTCCAGCTATTTTCTTCCATTGGACGACTTGTTTCAATGATAAGATTTCCACGGAAACGATCGACTAAAGATGAAAGAGATGGTTTACCATTAGGCATATCGTCCCAGTCAGGAACTTGATCTGCTAACCAGTGAACTGACGTTTGATTGATCAGCAGAAACTGAGCTTGATTTGAGAGCGAAATTGCTTTAGTGGATTGACGAAACGTACGGGTTTCTTCGTCTGATTGCCGTAGCAAACGGAGACCGGAAGTTTGCAACGCAATGCTGATCCAATCGGCCACTTCATCCCCACAGTCGATGGCTTGTATATTATCCTGACACACTTTAGTTTGACATAGTTTGACCAATTGACTTTCACTCGCATTGATCAGTGAAGACATATCCAATTTGTGATCTGCCATCGAAGGATGCGTTAAAATGAGCTCTTGGGCCCGCAGATCTACCCGTGGTACGATAAGGCACATTTCGACACACTTTTTTTGAGTTAATGCCATTCCATTTTCATCAACAATCACAAACTCACGATCGTATTTTAGACCTTTGGAACAAAGAGGCCAGCTAGATGTAACTTTGAATGCTCCACAAGATTTGATAGGAAATAGACATATCATTTTGAGACGTGGCTGAAGATAGTTTTTGTATTGAAGCACAATTTCAGATCGGCTGACAGAAGTTTTGGTAGACATTTTCTTGATGTAACATTTCTGGATCATATCCAATAGTCGATCGATCTCCTCTTTGCGGGTCATGTAGCCAAATGATACTCGAACCGATCCTGTTGGTTGACCATCAATGAGATCGTTGGCATCCCCACAGATGTGACCTGCATCGTACTGGCGAAGGACGTCTTCATCCGTCAAACCGAGCAATCTTTGGCAAGCTCCCGGGTTACAAAAACAGCCTGTTCTTAGAATTATATCATGCACCTGAGCCATGTAGGAGAATTCAGCAAAGCCAACAAAACTTCCATCGTCATGCAAAACATTAAAATTCACAATCGCACCCTGCTGTTTGGGATCTTCAAAATCCGTATCATGGTATAGCTTGATCACTTCTCTATCATTGGCATGGCGCAGAGCTCTCAGTCGTCGATAGCAATATCTCGCTAGCAGAAAAGTTTGTTTCGATACTCGCTCTATTACTCGCAAACCGTTTGCTGATGGAGCTAGTCGTTCCAAGGTATAAAATCCATTTAGAAGGGAAACGATCGAAGTGAAGGCAATCGTTCCATCCTCGAACCTTTCGGTTAGAGAGTCCCGTTTCACGTGAAAATTCTTACCGGACATAGCTATCTTGACCGTTCCTCCCCCGTAGTAGCTTTTATTGAGAGTATCGACAGCATTGTGCCGAACCAGGAGGGCCCCAAGACCAGTGGGAAAACTGCAATCAAAAACATATTGAAATAACAGTTGATTTGAGAGTTAGAAAAACATTACTCACCCGAAAATTTTGTAAAACGACAAGCACACAAAGTCTGGTTTGTATTTGCTGAGGTCTAGAAAACTGGTCGAAACGTAACTTGCAGCATCGACACACATGTAGAAACGTTCTCGTTCATAACCGATGAGTCCGTGATCCTTAATATTCTTGATCAGCTCTAGTTGATATTTGACGCCGTTAAAGTTACACTGTGCAGGAAATACCAGCAGAGACGATATTCCTCCAGCAACCACATTCGACTCTTTTGGGGTATCAAGGTTTTGAAGCAAGACATCTCTTTCCAAAGGACAAATCCGATCAGTACCCACAACTTCGCGCATTCCCAGCACCGAGGTATGGCTATCTCTGAGATAGACGAAGGCACCGCCATCCTCGAATGCAAAACTTTCGGCCACTAGTTTTAAGCTAGCCGTGGTCCCCGAGGTAAATATCACTTGATACTCTGAGCTGCGGGTATTGAAGTGCCGCAACAATCGGAACCGAACCTGATCGATCAAATCTTCCGTCGAGCGACTAGTGTGTGGGTTGCACAGTAGCTGTTGTGCCAGCTGTTCGTGAGCGGCTCGGATTTGCGATTCCGCGTACAATGTGGCACCCGCGTGATCCAGGTAACACTTGTCTAAAATTGAAAATAAAACTAAAATATGTACAAAAGAAATTTCTATTTTTACAACCCTACCTTTCAATCTGGTAAAATCTTTCGCTATCGCACTGGTTTCAGCTTCAGAGAATTCACTTTCGAAATGCATGTCTTTATCAGTCGCTCAGCACCGTGAGACTGGGTTGTTTGCTAGTTTGTTTTACTTTAACAAGGTCGGAGAAAACACCAAAGAAGTAAACAGATTTCCCTCGCTAGTGCAGCACTTGTTGCTAAACGAAGCATTAAATTTCGAATACAAACTACGGTGTTTAACTGATTTTTCGTCTTTACTGCACCATCATCGTAATACTGATAACAAACTAAGCCACATGTCAATCGTTTGACGGTAAAAATACTTATTTGTTTCTATACCTATTTCGATATGTATTCGAATGAGAATGGTGATAACATTACATGAGATATCATTTCAATAAAGAGGAGTTTTCCGGGCTTTTTTATTATCTGGTAAATCACCTTGAACTCGACTGAGAGTATTTGGCTCGAGTATTGTGATTAGCAAACATTGGCTGCGCATTATTAATTCAAATGAGAAAACACATTCATGCTTATTCTATAAAAGTATGTATCACCAACAATCGTTTTCACCGATATTGCTCATGATCGTGCTTAGCTTAAAGATTCTTTTCACATACCTACTCATCCATTATGAAAGATAATATTTTATTCGAAAAATGTTTTGTTTAGCGATTTTAAAATAATTTAAAAAAACGTATCCCAGAATTGAGTCGTTTAAATGAAAAAATTATTTTTTTTATTTTCGTGAAATCAAGGTGAGAAAGTCGAACACAAGTGAGACAAGTAAAGAAATTACTTCTGGTACGTAATCATACTCCATAAATGAAGCATTTTAAATGAAGATTTGAGGCTTCATTTAAATGTATGTATGAATGTATGTAAAATTAAAAGTCTTATGGTGTATCTACATCTACATTAATTGAAAGAAATAACTAAACGGTTCGTTTATCTATGTTCATACTAAAATTAAATTACGAATGTGATAAATCACTAGCTATCCAAAAGATCCAATTACTAACAGAATAAAATATATTATTCCATATAAAAGATGAAATAAAAATAAATACCGTTTATATGGGCATAGATCCTTACTCTTCTGCTTTGAGCTTGGAAAGCCGCTGCAAAGATTTTACAGCCGCCTGATGAATTTTGGAATCCAGTTGATCTGCAAGAATAATGGCATAGAGTTAGAATGAGAAAAATCAAAACTATCCTAACTGCTTACAAATTTTATGTTCTCCCTTGACCGGAAAACGAATGGGCAGTTCCTGCGGATCAGTGCACACAAACACGTACGGACTCTCGGATTCGCCATCGGGGTATTGCTTCCGATACTCCTCCTGGGGCAGACAGTCTTGCACCGCAACACACCCCAGCAAACACCCAGACGGGTACTGTGAAGGGAACTCAAATTCCTCGTCAGGGTACACTAGCCGGTAGAAGGTTTCCATCTGCTTGATGGCTTCAATATTTACGGGCTTCGCAGCGGCTGCGATCCACAGGCGACCGCGGTGTGAGGAATACCACGTGCGCCCTTCGTGCCTTTTGATTCCTGTAATCAACAACGAAGCCCACGGTTGGTGCATCGTGAGGCAATGCCGGAGATCCGACATCTCCAGGAATTCCTTGTCCTGCACTTTACTATAAACTCCGTCATATCCGGTGAAAAACATTTGACGATTTTGGTCCAACGAAGATGTTACCGAATCTAAAAACTGAAAAGCAAGTAACGTTGGCGATCATGATTTGACTTTCCTTCGTGTGGACAAATGCAAACTTACCATTGGTGCGTCACCAACTATTCCTGGGTGTATATCATCCGACTGTTCATCCCTTTGTTTCTTGTTCCATCCGTGTTTTCCGCTGTTACTTTTGGGCATACTTCCTGAGCCCTCTTCTCTAACTGAATCGACTATTTTTTTTAAAACGTCGTCCTCAATTTCCAGCGTCAGTTCGGGTTCTTCGACGATTTGTCTTCCCGCGAAATCAAGTGTTACCTTTCGGGTCAACCGACTTGAGTGTTTTTTTTCACGCATTTCACTTTCAAGCTTTTCCAACTTCTTCCGTTCGTTGTCCGAAAGCCAAACCGAGTTGGCCCGGAAATAGTCGGCTTCATCATCGATAACCGTAGTTCTTTTCTCGCTGTTGCGATCATATTCCAGCAGGCGGTTTCTTGTGGCCACCGCCTCTTCCCACCCCTTTGGTCTGCTTTGCTCCATGAGAGTTCTCTTGAGGTTGTCACCCTTTTTCGAGGAACTTTCTATCATCCGTTGTTCCTCATCGGTGCAAACCAAACTGCCACAAAACAAACAGGGCCCGCTACCTTCCTGTTCGCAAATGATTCGGCCACAATGCAAACAATTGTTTATAAGCTTATGCTTCGAAGCCTGTTGGAGAAATATTCATCATCAAGTAAGCACTTAATTATTTTGTTTCTAGAATGTCCCCTCAAGTCCTACCTGACAATCACATAAATGGCGTCCCTTCAGTAAGACAACATTTGCCCGGCCTTCCTGATCGTACAGGTTTACATATTTTGTTTTTTTCTTAACTGCTCCCTGATTTCCACCTGCTGGGTTGCCCACGTTAGAAACGCTGTTGATTGCAGCAGAAGATCCACCAGAAGAACCAGTCGCCACATTGGGAAGTGGTTCTTTTTTGTGTACCGTCTGTTTCGGCTGCTCTACTTTCCTGCCATGTTGTTGCTGACTCTTATTTGGCTTTTGCCCTTTTCCACCCCGGCCATCCGAAGGACTTTTTCCTACAAACCGGAAAGTTAGTAAAAAATTGAAAAAAAGAAAAAAATGCTATCCTACTCAAACGTTGTTTGAACTCGTTCAAAAACCCAACATGATCCGGATTGTTGAAATCCAGCAGAGTTTTGAAATACTCGTCAAGCTGTTGATCACCCCGGATGGTTAAGATGTAGCTACGGGGAGTTAAACATTACACAATTTGGTGAAAATAATCAATGCCTATGCATACTGAACTTACCTGACCATTTCATCCGGCACCTCGAAGCAGAGGTATCGGGTTAACCGATCCTTCAACCAACTATCCATTTTCAAACTATCTGTGCCAAATCTTCCGCAAATAATCCGCCAAACCAGAGATGACCTCAACCCTTGAAGCCACGACCAATGAATCGGCAACGAGGACAAAATAAACTGGAATACGTTCACACAGTTCAGCGTTCGAAATGCAGTGCCGGTTGTAAGCAGCGGGCAATAGCGGAACTAATTTGGAACTCAACTGCTCGAACGCAACTCACAATTTCGCAAATCTAGCGTAACATTTCAAAAGGGCGAAACTGCCAAAGGTAATTAAATCGAGTTAACGGTCATTCTGGATGCACGCGATTGCACTATTAATACCGTATTTCACTCTTGGCCGTAATAACCCAAAACCAAGTTGAAATGCCGCAAAATCGGATGATTTTGGCTCCCGACAAAAATAAGTTCGCGGGGGTTTTCCCAAACTTGAGAATGAACGTCATTCTCGCAACTTAATTTTGGGGCATGTCATTTGGCAGGGATTTTTTTGGGATATTTTTATTTGATGATTCAGTTATCAAAAGGGATTAGATATTTCAGAAATGAAAATAGGATATTCATTAAATTCATTTTATTAAATAAAAAAAAATACATAATTGGAGCTACTGATCTCGGCAGTAGTACTAATTTAGAAATTATAAATAATAGAACTTAAAGAAAACCGTATCTGTTTTGTTCTCGGAGCTCATCAATGACGGTCAGATATAACAAAAAGCTTCTGCCGTCGTTATTGAAGCTAATAATAGAGAATCACATGTTCTTTTCAAGGTCAATTGGTCGGATCTGACCTTTACGGTGCACCAATTCTGGTGACCACCACACTAATCAAGGAAAAGCGTGCTATATTCCTCACTGAAATTAACTACCGTGCATGGATAGTCTGAAAAATATTTTACCGTAATCTTCCGGAGATGGGCACCGTTGATTAACATCATGAGTTGTCACAATCTTTGGAATCATCCAGCGTAGTGTTAACCGGGGGTCCTGTCTTCACTGCAGAGATGCGAAACGTAAATCCAACTTATGCCCCAGGATGTCACCCGCGCGTCTTCCGGTATCTAAAAAAAGTCTAAAAAACTTAAAATTAGAACAAATAACGCGCGAGATCCGTGAGAACATATTTAAATCTACTTATTTTTTTTTTCTTTTCGATACGACTGACTCATCGCTAGGGAACAACAACAACCTTTCTGAAAACAAAGGGGAAATTTTTTTTGGGGTGGTCAGTTCAAGCTACGAACTTTGGTTTTGGTGCATTGACAACACCCCAAATTTAAGAAAGCAAGCTGAACTTGATTTTGCTGTCCTGGCAAAGTCGGTTTTGGGTTGTTTTGATTCTGAGTGTTGTTTATGCCGAGTGTTGCACTAGTGTTGCACTGGTGCACCACTAGGTGCTGTCAAACTGTTTGTTTATTCGGACGGTGTTGCACTGGTTTTGACCTGTCGGAGTTCTGCTTACGGACGGTGGCCCACCGATAATTTTGCCAGTGTTGCGAGAGAGCGTGTGAGTGAGCGAGGTAGCAATACACTGGCGAGGATTTGTGTTTGTTTTTATCGGGTACGGTGGAACACTCCACGAGTGGAGAAAACAAATACAGTATAATACTGTATTTGTTTTCTCCACTCGTGGAGTGTTCCACCGTACCCGATAAAAACAAACACAAATCGTCGCCAGTGTATTGCTATCTCACTCACTCACACGCTCTCTCGCAACACTGGCAAAATTATCGGTGGGCCACCGTCCGTAAGCAGAACTCCGACAGGTCAAAACCAGTGCAACACCGTCCGAATAAACAAACAGTTTGACAGCACCTAGTGGTGCACCAGTGCAACACTAGTGCAACACTCGGCATAAACAAATACAGTATAAGTAAAAGGGGCCGTTCAGATACCACATGGACAGAAAATGAGATTTGTTATCCCCTCTCCCCCTCCGTGGACAAGCGTGGACATTTGACAAACCCCTACACCCCTCCCTAGATGTCCACATGGACAGATTTGAAAATTTGAAAATTTCAAATTTTTTGACTATCATATTTATCACTTGCTTTCAAGATGGCTTCTAATTGTTGAAACGGAAAAGCTTTGTATTTTTAAGATTTTGATTTAAACATCTTAATATTTATTCACCCTTAGAAAATATTTTGGAAGTAAGTATCTCCACGTGGACATGACCCAAACTCCTACCCTCCTCTCCCTGGACAAGGGTGGACATTTCCATACCCTCAGCCTCAACCATTCCAAAATTGTCCACGTGGTATGTGAACGGTCCCTAAACGTGATTTCATCTTAAAATCGGGGTGAATCGTATAATTCATCTATGAAAGGTATTTATACAACAAAAAATCTCCTCTGAAACTGAATTGCGCTTGTTATTTTTTTTATAATACAATGTTTAAACGTTTTTCAAATTTATCCGGAAAGTAAAAAATGAACTGATTAGCGCATTAAGCATTAACGAATCACTCCAGTTTTTTCTTCCTTTTTGAAGCCCCATAGAAACGACACTTGTCTTGTGCATCTGGTGTACTTTTTCGACTTAAAACAGAAACACCGGCTGCTGAAATTTCAAGTCTTGAAGCACTTCTTAGATCATGAATTTCATTCCCTAATATTTTGAGTAGATAGAGCAATTAAAAGAAGATATTTTATGAGCCTGGAATATACTATTAAAACACTGATTAAAGTATTTTGATAAGGGATAAAAAACTAAGAAAATGAAATTCACATTTTTTATTATGTATATATATTCACAGTGAAATATTACAGGTTTTTTTCTCTTTTTGTCATATATATAATTTGTTTTTGGATTTTCATCTGTATAATTATAGCTTTTCTATGTTATAACTTATCCCCGACTTTTGCCACGTATAAATGGGTTCGTCAAATGAATCCACATTACCAACCGTGTTCAGAAACTGACTGAAGTTGTTTTAAATTTTCTTTTCATATATGAATACAATACCTTCCATTTAGGTTTCTCTAACTTTCTTATCAAAACAACCGTCTAATGCGGAAAATGCACACAATCTCTTGCGTTTTTTCTTCTACACGAGTTTTCATTTGCGTGTAACCTATCGGAATTGGAAGTGCTGTTGGATAACGGGGAAAAGGGGACGGTCAGGAACAGAAGGATGTTAATGGGGAATACGCAACACATACGATTTGTTTTTTCTGTAAATCGAATTTTGCGGGATAAGTCGAATTCCAAATACTTTGGATTGTGATGTTTATTTTTTTCCAGTACCTTTGTTACCAACTGGCTAAGTTTTCCTTTTATTTTTGTTATCGGAAGATTTCGGGATTGTTTCAAAACCGTGATCGCCTCATTGTCCGCTTTGTTTAATAGTACGATTTTTACAATGCTTTTGCCTCAATATTTTACAAAGCAGCCGCTTAAGTGATTTAAGTGTATTTGAGGATTTTCAATGTTTTTTCTCTGCTGGAGCAAATGATTGTTGAGTTTGGATTTCAATTTTTTTTTGTAATAAAATTCAGTACTGTGTTCAGGAATTTCACACATTTTTCCCGTCGTAAGTTATGTAAGATATAAAAATGGGTTAAAAAAATACTTATACCTTATACCGTATTTTGCTTTTAAACTCAAACTCAAACAATGGTTCAGAATGGTCTCTGGAAAAGGGACGTGTTTGTTCAAATTTAGGGGAAGTTGAAAGTTTTTCTCGCAGATGCAAATCGACGTGCAGTCTCTGTTGAACCATCTGGGATTGGATTAATTACAACATTTAACTAGTTCATTTTAATATGCTAAACATGAGTGCCTTCCTTTCCTATTTTTTACGCTTATAGTACCCTATTATCTGTGATGACTTTTTATTATCTTATAAAAACAAATTTGCACTCTTACTCTCAGCCTGTTTGAAATCGTTTCTGCTTTTTCCACTCCTTTAATGCTAGTATAGAGTCGGCTTGATTTGGCGGGTAATTTTGTAAGCCACCACATAGGTAGATACATTCAAATGTTACAAAATAACCAACAGGTATGATGTTATATCTGTTCTGCACATGTTAGCTTCTTTCCTTATCAAAGCAAAACTCAACGGGCAGACTATTCAGCTATGTAGCATAAGTTTGATAACCAGGTCTTAATATCTTTGTAGGAATACATACAGCAACCTTTTTGCGACAAAACTTTTTTTTAATGATTTGGCACAATTTTACCAACGAATGGTGAAGAGCCTCAAACTAGAAGATTAAAGAAGCACAGAAATCTTTAAGCGAATATTGAGAAATATTTTGTCAACTCCCCAAAGATAATTAAAAATGTACCTATTTCGCGCTCGCTTTGAATTCTGTTGTTCTGATGCGTTTATCATATCCTTTTTTCAAGAATAGGGCAGTGACTTTTTTGCTTTCCCACCTCGGAATAAACATCACACTGGCTAAACCTTCTTCTGTAACACTAATGAAAGTGTCAGCGAACCCGTGGTGGTACAAAAAGAACAATTATCTACGTACTACTGAACTGCTATGACAATGTTTGTATTTCTTTTTCACTAGACTTGTTTTTCGGCGCAGAAAATTCCATCCCAAATGCACAATCATTCGGTTTTGTTTAAACCTTTCGCACACAGCATATAACAACAATTTTAATTTGTTTTTTAAATAGTTAGCTACATAGAGCTGTTTGTCATCCCTCTTACAAAATTGGATTCTAAAATAACCTAGCAGTTCTGAATTTGTGTTTCGTTTTTATGCTGAAAGGTGAATGACGAATGAAAAACGTGTTATTCTTGTATGCAATCGTGTGAATTTAAGTTGGTTTCAATGTTGGTCGTTATAATTTTTGTTGGACTAAATCTAACTAGATGAGAAGCAATTAGTGTAAATCAATAGAATATTGAATTCATCAATAAAATAATATTAACATAATTTACTTAAAATTCGTTAAAAAATAAAAACAAAATTATTACAAAAATATCTATGTATCATTAGTAATTTTTCACCAAAAAAATTATAGTTCATAACATGTTAAAAAGCCAAGGTGAATATGTTTGATGTACAGATAGGTACAAGAAAATAAACGAGAGTTAGGATTAAGAATATCTGTAACTGATTAAGAATGGCTGCATCCGTTCTAAGTTCTACGGGAAGCATTTGTTAGGGTTGATGTCTTGACAGCGTTTAAATTAAATCGTTAATGATTGAAGCCATCTGAAGCAATATTCGTAAATTTGTAGATTTACGAATGCCGATGAACCAACACCACCAACACAGTTTCTGGTCGATATTTACAAAGGTGAACGTTCGTGCTGTGATCTAATGTCGACAGCTTCATTGTCAGTCAAGAACAAATAACACATCGAGACTTGGCATCGAGAGCCATTTCGTTAAGATGTTGTTTTATTTTTTTGGTATTAACCATTGTTCGTTAGATAGCAGCATTTTGCAATAATAGGTTTTTAGACATATAGTTAGAACTTTTCCTCCTGATCGCTATTATATTGTGGCCCTTTCTATTTGTCTTCTCTTGTAGTTATTAAGAACTAATCCCTCTACTATGTCAGAATTACATGCCAACTTTCACAGTGGAGCCTGAGCTAGATTTCAAAAGTCAAAATAACAATAAATTTAGGATAAGGATTGTCTCGGTTTGATGATTTAGTGACAAAGGATGGCTTACTTGACATTTTGAAGAGCAAAATTGTTACTCAAAACACAATTAACCTCTCTAGTGCCCAAAACCATTTTTGGGCGGGGTTCACTAAAATTGTCAAAAAAACCGTATCTAGTTATTTTTTACAATTTTTTTTTCGCTAAATGATTTAAAAAGATATTGTTATAAGATTCCGTAATGATGACAGGACAGCTGTTTGACATATGCTCGTTGCATTCTCTATAGCTAAAAGCTTAAAAACTGATGAAAACGAAAAAAATGCTCATTTTACCAAAAATCATCATCGTTAAAGCCTCAGAAAACATACATAGTTTCATTTAATTTTCGTTCTGAAACAAAGCCTATGTATCCTTAAATGTAAAATTAGATGCTGGATTGCTTTTTTGAAAAAAAAATAACGGAATAAAAGCTTGCTTAAAAATATTTTGTTTGATAAATAAAATATTTTCCATCAATATATATGGTTTTTACTAGAACAAATCACAACATAATCACAACATACAACTTTTGTGAATTTTTCAGCGAAAAAAAAATTAGTTTCTGGCGGGTTAAAAACAAATGAAAATTGGTCATGATGGTATAGCAATTAGAAGGACTCAAGAAGGACGTTGAAAACAGCTGAGAACCTAGTTGGTATTTTAGAATGTTCCAAGTTCGTAATACGATCGAAAAAAAAAAAATTTATACATTGCATAAGATGTAATTTTACTTTTAATTGAAAGAAACCAACCAGTGCCACGAACCAAGGACCAGACAAACTATACACTATCTAAAATCAAGCTTTAAAAAGTCAACTTAAAATAAGAAGAAGGTTTTCAACAAACAGGTCCTCAAAACACGCCTTCTCTAGCTCTTTACAAACACAGCGATTCTTCCCATTCGCACATTGCCTATACACAAATCTAAACGTCTATATGTGCAAAAATTTACCCTTGCTCCTATTGCTGCTGGGGCGGCTGTTGTTATACAGAAATCTCGTAGTTCATGTCGTACACGCTTCCCCGATCCGGCGGCGTAGGTGTAGTGGCTCTTTGACCCGACTGTTGGCTGCTGCCGTTAGTTTCTCCAGCGGCACCACTTCCACCCGTGACATTCATCTCCATGGAATCAGTCATCTCTAGCGCCCTCACGAATGACATTGGCCGGGTGGGTGTCGCTTTTCGTTTGATTTGAGGTGATGGTGCCTGTGGACCACCATTCGGTGCCATCGAGGTAATCGAGCCAGGTTGCTGCAACCCTTGACTACCACTCGTTACGACTAGCGGTTGAGGTGGCATCGGCATCGGCTGTGGAGGGAATACTGGCACACCACCGCGTAACGCCGGATGATATCCGCTCATGGCCGCATTTTGCTGCTGCTGTTGAAGCTGATATCGAGCAGCACTAACACCACCATACGAGGGTTGCTGTTGAGGTGCTGTTGGACTTGGTGTATTCTGGTACACCGACTGGGCCATGCTTACGAACACACCAGGTCCAGCTGGAGGTTGC
>NC_073691.1:4913825-4938825 GCF_029784155.1 Uranotaenia lowii
ACTTTTGAAGAAAATCTTAATCTTAAATTAATACGGACCGAGTAAATTTTCGGAGTCGTCCACCAAACGGCTCTTCTTATGTTACATGATCATTTTTGGTCATAAAATACGATGCTTCGAGTTTGTTTATCTGAAATTGAGTGAGAGAGTCCTGAACAATATAAAATACAAAATAAATAACTCACCATCAGAACCAGCAATTGCACTTTCTCGTTCAATTCCTGGATAAACCCGAAAAAATGTAACGAAATTGCGAATTCAACTGGTTATTAAAAAAAAATCCATCCACAATTTTAATCTCATACACATTTTTTCTTAAAATGAATATCAACAAACATACACACGCTGCGACGTCGTTTGTTTAATTCTGCTTAAATCTTTAACTTCTTTTTCCAACCAACGTGCTGACTGAAATAGTTGCTGTTCCGAAAAACTGGGTCCCATTAGTTGCAAACTTATTGAGAGACCTCGTTTCGAAAGCCGAATTGGTAGGGACAGTAATGGAATGCCACCCATACGGTTGGATACAAAAATCCTGCACAGCGCACTGGTCTCGATTATTCTTACTCCGAGAAAAATCCTTGAAGCTTCACTCAAGGTTGTGAAAGTCAGTAAAATGTTTACTACACGGAATGCACAATCAAAACTTTCAGAAAGCAATCGTCGGACTTGAAGGGCTTTTCGGAAATATTTCATGGAATTAGTTTTTGCGCAATAAAAAAAAGTTTCCGCTTTCCGTTCGTTTGTTTAATTCTGCTTAAAACGGTAGAATTTTTTCAGTGCATGTTTGATCTCGCCCCTTTCTAGTGAGCAAATTTGGTGATTTTGTCGGTCCCGACGGCAACGGCCCTATTTTGCTCACCTTCATACTAACCCCCGGTGCGGTATGGAAGTGATTAAACTCGTGAGCATTTTCACTTTGCTCGCGATTGCTGCGGATGCCCTAAGTCGCCATTATCTAAGAAAAGAACCAACAAATCCACCACCAACAAGTTCCACCTTTCCAAACCTAAAGCAATAACCATAATGCCATATTACAAATTCACGTCAATAGTTCAATAGGGAGAAGTAACTATTAGCAGTAAGCATATCTTCCAGAACTTAGCTGGAGAGCTGATTGAAACTTATAACAATCAGTCAAACTTTAGTTTGAGTATTAGCCCTACTTTAGCTGCAAGCGCTATGCAGTTTTGAAACAAAACAAAACACTCATCGTAGCTGCAAAATTGCAGAATGATTTATCGAGAGTGCACCATTTTAACTATTGAAACTTCTCCCTAAGAACCCCACAATCAAGAACCGCCATCAAACAAGTACCACCAAACCATAGCCCTTATCAAACCATCCAACCACACCACAGTCAAACCATAATCAGGAGAAGAAACATAATTAGCAGTAAGAAATCTTCCAGAACACAGCTGGAATGCTGATTGATCATATTGACATCAGTGAAACTTTCGTTCGAGATTCAAGAATTAGGACTAAGTTCATTGCAAACACCTTGCAATTAAAAGAAAATTGAAACACTTGTCGTGGCTGCAAGTTAGCAGAAAGATTTGTCGACAGTGCATTAGTTAAGTAACTAAGACTTCTCCTGATATTACCGGCAACCTAAAAATTTTGTGAATTTGTCATAAAAATTCACAAAATTTTAATGTAAAAAGTGGATTGTATTACATGCACTCAATTTCGGGTTACAAAAACCCACACAAAAACAGACCACTGATTGAGGGTGGACACACCCTGGCGCTAAGAGCTCGTGTAGAGCTGTCAAACAAAAAAGCGCACGTGAAAAGTGCAGTCGGCGTGCAAGGAAAAGAAGCATCGAAATAAGGTATGCTTTTTTTCATTTAAAATTAATCGCAAAAAGCGACATAATTTTGTAAATTACTTCGCAGGAGTGAGACGAAGAAGTGCCGGAGCAGGCCGTGCTGCCCGACGACAGATTGTGCCGGAAAAAGCCTTCGCGAAGAAGTGAGTAGCGCACTTTAAATTTATAGGTTAGGTACTAATGATGCGGTTACTTGTAGGGCCGTTTTACCGGATACCAGCAGCCGGCCAAGGGCCAGACTGTGACAAAGGCAAAACAGCCTGCCTCCGATTGCCGTGCGGTCAATTTTCATCTTTTATTCGGCAGGAGGGAAAACTTGTATCAAGATCACTAAAGATCCACCCGACAGTGCCGCTCTGCAGTGTGGGCTATCAGAGAGCCAATATAGCCGAACATTTCGCGCGCCTAGGAGAAATCCCGGCGGCGCGACGTATCGCGCATTTAGTTTCTGCCTCCGATTGCCGTGCGGTCAATTTTCGTCTTTATTCGGCAGGAGGGAAAATTTTTATCAAGATCCCTAAAGATCCACCCGACAGTGCCGCTCTGCAGTGTGGGCTGCCAGAGAGCCAATATAGCTGAACATTTCGCGCGCCTAGGAGAAATCCCGGCGGCACAACGTATCGCGCATTCAGTTTCGGCCTCGAACGCTGTGCGGGCATTATCGAGCGGAAGAAGGGGGCGGAACATACGCGTGCCAAGGATCATTCCCGGCGGCGCGGTTTATCGCTGTTCCGGCCACGAGAGCCGAATTGCGGCTGTAGGTGATTTCGTCATTGTGTTGCTGTTAGTTTTTTAAAGGGACGAGCCGAAGAAGTTGAGCTCGACCAACCCGTGCCCAGGATCATCCCGGCGGCGCGATTCATCTGCGTTTCCTGCCACGAGTGCCGAATTACCATTGTTGGCTGTCACTGCTGTTGTGTTGCTGCAGAGTCATTGAGAAAGGAGTCGAAGGAGTGTCGTTATCATTTTGTGCGCCTAGGAAACAAATTCCCGGCTGCGCGACTACCTGCAAAATCGTTGCTCGGCGGAACGAGCTGAAGGAGGAAGTGTTTGTGTGCCGGCTCGCAGTGCCGAAGGAAATAGGAGTAACGGCTCGCAGTGCCGCAGGAAGAGTGGTGATCCGAGGTGGCGATATCACAGGTGAGCTTTAGTTAAGGGGGACTGGTGGGTGGATAAAAACCTATTTCCCTCGCGCACAATTGCGCAATTTATTAAATATGCCTATTATATCTGTTAGGGACAACCCGAGGCAATAACAGACAGGCAATAAGAACCATTTTTGAATTAGAGCGCATTACCAAATGTGGTTAGAATTCAAACATAAAGCTTAAAAAAATACATCGACTTCAACAGAATCGTTTGCGATATTAACGAAACGTTTGAATTTCTTTCGTAATTTATGATGAATTGGTGGTTTGGCATTAGGAAACTCACTTGAAACGATGTGTGAAGAAATTCATAACTCAATTTGGATCAATCGAAATAAATTCAATTAATACTTGCAATATTGCACAACGCTTTGTTTGATGTTTGAGCTCATCAGTAAACTTTTATGAGTTGCCATCATTTACGACTAAAGCGATGATTTTTCAACGATTTCAGTTGGATGAGTATTGATGATTGTCCGCTACACTTCCTTATTGCGTTGTGGTTGAAAAATAATCATTTTCTGAAATCTCCGATGTGGTTGAAAATCACACATTCTCAATTCACAAGAAGAATTGCGTAAATAAATAGCTGCCTAACAATTGCTTCATTTGTGAAGATCACTTTCAACTGCAAGATTTCGTTAACCCCCGGAACCTCCGTCAAGGGTAATTCAAGTATCCCGAAAAATATTGTAACGACACAATTGTTTTTAAGTAGTTATAAAACGATCTAGGAATTGTTGAGAAAACGACAAATGACATCGAAAAAACATTCCACTGATTGTATATTGCAAATAAATTAAACAAAAGTAAAGGTGATATTTACAAAATTTGAAAAGCAATGTGTATAGTTAAAAGAAGAAACTAATGAAAAACGGAACTACGAAATATTCTATCGAGTCATCATCTACAATAAAAAATCGGTGTCAGAATTTTTTTCACTTTTATCTCGAATAAATCCTGAATCTTTCCTTTCGATGAAAAACTTAGTCACATTCGAGAAATGTATGCTTGCCATCTTGTAAACATTTTCCCGCAAATTTAGTAAAAATTTTAACAAAGTGCGTTAATTGAAATATTATGAATATTGACAAACAATCTCAACCATCCGAGTCTGTTTAATGAGAATAGCTTAGCTTTTCCTGATCTGTTGTTCAGTTATTTTTTCATTATTTTTGTTTTTAATTAAATTTCGAACCATTTTATGAATATCGCATGGGTAATTGATTTGATCATGGGTATAAAAAAACGAACGTGAATCCGTCCCATCGAAATCAAAACATTAAATGAATTCACGCACACAGACATGCGATATTTGACATTCCATGCAACGACAAGAAAATAAAAATGGCCTTCGTTTGCATCAAGATAGTAATGTTCTTTTACCATTCAAAATTAGTATTGGGGGTGTGGAAAAGCATTGAGATCGATATATAAGTTTAGTTACAGCGAAATTATTGCTTATTTACTGGAAAGCAATTAAGGAACATTGAAATGAACATTTTTCAAAATTATATTTTTTTGAAGAATTGATTAGTTTTGTAAACTAATTACTTTCGGACTATGGTTTTAAAAAAATTAAATCAAAAATTTTGTTTTTAGAAGCAAAGGGAAATGGATTTTAAACAGATTATTTGAAATGTTTCAAATTCAGTGCATAGTTGCCTTGTTTTTCAACCATTTTTTTGAAGAAATTATTTCTTAATTGACATTTATCACACACACTTGCTCTCGTGTACGGATTAAGACAGGAAAAATAGTCTTAAAAAATGGTCGCTTTTAAGTTTAATTTTCCCCTAATTCAGAATTATGCTGAAAAGGCCATTACAGTTATTTTTGACATTTCTCACACACACTTGTTGGGCGTGTACCAATGAGCAAGGAAAAATAACCGGGCGACAAACACTGTCGTTTCTGAAGTTATTTTTCCAAAAATTTATAAGTTTTAGTAAAACACCATTAGATCACGAACACTTCCAGCGCCAAAAAGGACTAAAGAACTTATCAATACATTCTTCACGTTTGATATTCTGTTTTTTTTTTTAAATTGCCTAAAAAAGTTCTAATCAATCCAACGAGAATGTCAATAACTTATTTCACTCCTCAAACATATCTATAGGTATGAGCCAAGAAACAGATAAGATAAATTGAAATTGAGGCGCTTAGGATCAGAGGGATGCAAGTGCCGAAATGATGATTTCGAGAAAACGGGCCTCAAAGTTTTTTTTCTAAATCAAAATTATCAAATCAATTTTTCTACTAAATTTTCGATGGAGTGTGTCTCATGAGGTCTAAAATGAACGATTCTGAAGGAAAAACCAAAGTTTTTGCGATATTTATGTTAAAACGGCGAACCACTTTTATTGATATTTTTCACTTGCACCCTTTTGATCCCAAGAATGACACTTGCACCCCTCTGACTCCAAACAATATGATAGCATCCTTTTGGAACCTGTATGTAACGAGTATTTTCAGTACGATACTAGATGTTTTGTTTTTGTTCACCCATTTAATTCTCTGCATTTTCGGGCTTCAAATTTCTATGCAACTTATAATGAACGAGGTTTGCAAGTTCCACTATCCTAATTCCCAGAATTTGTTGAAAACTTTCAATTCCTCTTTTTCCTTTATGGATACACAAGAATACCTGCATATGTGTTCCTTCATTGAAATTAACTGTTTAGCTGGTCGCTTTTTCCGGTAGAACCAACGTACGCTTCCCCTTGGTTTCGTAGCTTTTTTCGCAAGATGAGTTTCCAGACTGCCTGATTTCGTTGGCGTTTTTGGGGTCTTGATGAATGGCCAGTTGACTCTCCAGGAATGGACTCATTCTCGCTAGCAACTGCAGCAGCAGCAACTTCTGATTCTCCAGAAGAACCGTGGATGTTTAATTTTTCTTTTTTTGGTCTAATTATACCAGGCCTCTTTCCTAAACAGTTATGTAAATATTCCTTAAAAGACCTCATGTAATTTTTTATAAATAACCTGTCACAACGACCCATCTGAACTTTTCGAAGTTTCATTTTGTTCCGTGGGATAGTATGTGACATCATGATCAGAGCCTGTCGAAAACTCTGAATCCTCTGAGCTTTCATCCGTGAGATTTTTCTTAGATATATTTGCCAAAAAATTATTGTTAAGTACGTTTTGTGTTTGCCTTTTATCCCTCTTAGCATTGGCTAAATTTGCCATAAAAAATATTTTTGAATTTTTTGTATACATAACAATGAGATTTTCATGCCGACGAAGTTACACCTGAATCTATTTTCATCACTTCTCTATCTGAGGACTTTGGATTATCCTTGTCAGAACCAGTAGAAAATCCTAGTAGGAGCTAGATGATGTTGTTTTCAACTGACAAAAATGTATACGTTCTAATGAAATTAGCCTAAAAGTATAATCCGGAGTATAACAGGATTTTCATTGACCCGTTTTTTTATAAATAGCTTAAAAATATCGAAATAATTTTTCTTTTGACCTGTGTCTTCTACAGAATGTTAATCTATACTTTAACTATCCAAAAAACAGTTTATCTCAGTTTTGATAAAAAATCACTTGCACCCCTCTGATCCTAAGTGCCTCAATTCAAGTTTTTCAATGAGTTCTATGTAGTTTTTTTGTCGAAGTAAACAATTAATCAATCATTCGGATAAGGAGGAACAATTCCGAATTATTTATAATTTACAGGCTTTCAAATTTTCAACTGTCACTCAGCCTGATAAATTTCGAAATCAAAACTGAATCCCAAAATTATGATACAGTAAATTAAAGTAAACAATTTAAAATTGAAGACATTCAAATTTTTTAAGATATCATTTCAAATACTAATAGGTGATTCAATCCGACATTGATCATGTTGTGTGGACGTGTGAACGGTTTGATCGATCGAGGGCTTGGCTACTGGATACCCTTAGGGCCCGACGTAAACCACCTGGTGTTCCAATTCGAGACATCTTGGCAAAACTTGATCTTGAATATTTGTACCCTATCTACAAATATCTTAAAATGTCTGACTTGGTCGTTTAGTCTTCCTTCCTTCGTGGCTTTTCACCTGTATATGTACCCTATTAATGTTCATTTCATCTATTCAATAGAGTAACCTACCGTCCAATGGGTTCCACAAACTCCACCAGAAGTCTGGCCAGGAAGACGACAATCTGAAGTAGCTCATGCATCCACAGCTACAGGAAGCCACCACCGAGCCCAGATGGAGAAATGTTTCCGATAGTGAACCCTAAACGCTCCCCTTCCCAACCCCCAAATTAGAATACAACTAACAGTTGAGTCGCCGCGACTATTACGGCTCCCCCTTCTACTAACATAGATTAATAAAGTGATACACTCGGCAAAACGAAACTTTATAAAAAGTAAAATGCCTTAATAAACAAACCTATGATTAAAAAAAAAAAAAAAAAAAGGTGATTCAATCAAGACAGTTTTAATTTGGCTTGTTAATTATCAAGTGTATTTTTTTTTCTTGATGAAGCACAATGGTTTCACGATGCCCCGTCAGATGGCGTATGATTCTGGGCGATTTGTAGTTGTATGGGCTCAACCGCCACTGATCAGTCTGGGTATCTGGTGTCTGCGGGTAAAGCGTGATAGCTGTTTCAGCTTGCTCGCTGAATAAATGAAAACTGAAGTGCAACTGTTTCAGCGTAAAGTCCTATTAAAGAACCGACATTTCGTTAATAAAAAGTGTCATAAACGGTTTTAATATTGAAGCTGCATCAGATTCAGATAGAATTACAGAAGAAGAAGAAGAATACAAAATACAAAATCATATATAGGTTTGCATTAAAGCGATAAGGTTTTTCACTGTGTGGAATATAAAATTTAAAAAAAAAACTTGAAATTGTTTTTCCGGCTACACTGCTTTTTTGTAAGCAAACTGAAAGCTGCTGTCAAAACGTGGTGCGCGCGGCGATGACCGCGCTATTCATTTTCTGTCTCTGCCATCGCTAAAAAAACGGGAAAACTCCGGATTGCGTCGTGTGTTACAAGTTAATTTTTTAAAAGGTAAGAAAGAATTGATCAAACTGGGAAAAATGGCTAAACGAGGTGCACTTTCGGATCTGAACCACGACAACTGGAACGAGGAAGAAGAATCAGAGGAAGCAGGTACGTTCTCCCAAGCCTCCGAGGCAGTACTCAAATCGCGTGTCATTAAAACGGCTCGTAGAAGGGCAGCCGACTCGGGAACTGGCTCAGCTACCGCTTCAGTTTTCAGCGGATTCAAAGGATTCGCGGGAGCAACATCGACACCGGCTGTAACCAAAACGGGAACTCCAAGTCCGTTTTCGTTTCTGAGCAGCATCAGCAATTCTACTAATGGGACACCGTCAGTTGCGCCGGCTGCAAGTGGTGGATCAATTGCAAGTGCTACCACATCCGCTTTAGGTGCGAGCATTTTCGCCAGTACGGATCCGAACAAAAAAGTTTTCTCCGGTTTTGGAAGCCCACCTAAATCAACAAATACCGGTGGTGATACCGATTTCAATGCTAAGAAAGAAATCAGCAGCAACAAGTTGGATGATTATGCGTCTAGTATCAAGGCGCTGAATGAAGCAGTAGCGAATTGGATTTCCGAAAAGGTAAAAGAAAATGCCCTCTGCAAGTTGACGCCAATTTTCACAGACTACGAGAAATACTTAAAGGAAATAGAGGCCAGAAAAGAGCAACCACCTGTCAAAGATGCGGGTAACTTATAGTCAAAATAAAACCAAATAATTGATTTTTTTAAGTAATAAGTCTTTATAAATAACTTACAGCAAAACCTTCCTCGACGGGATTCACATTTGGTAGCGGCACTCCTGCGATTGGTGGAAATTCTAGCGACCCAAAACCTGCCTCTAAGGAGGAACCAGCCAGCAAACCATTTAGCTTTGGTTTTGGAACAAGTGGATCAACCGGTATTGGATTTTCATTTGCTAACGTTGCAAAGCCAGCAACAGGCGAGACTAAATCCACTGAAGACAAAGAGGAAGGCGATGGCGATGGCGACGAAGATGAACCACCGAAGGTGGAATTCACACCGGTGGAGGAAAAAGATAGTATCTATTCAAAACGTTGCAAGCTGTTCGTCAAAGCTGAGGGCACGTACTCGGACCGAGGTGTGGGCACGCTCCACATCAAGAAGGTGGACTCCAAGGTTCAGGTTCTGGTACGAGCGGATACCAGTCTCGGCAACATTTTGCTAAATATAATTCTCAACGAAAGCATCCCGCTACAGCGGATGGGTAAGAATAATGTGATGATGGTTTGTCTACCGGTGCCAGAATCGAAACCACCTCCAACTCCAGTTCTGCTGCGGGTTAAGACCACCGAGGAGGCGGACGAACTGTTCGAAACATTGTCCAAACACAAGCCCAAATAGATTTAATTGATTTTGTATGTTTATAATAATCTGCGACATTAAACACACAATTCTAGGGTAAGCATTTGCAATTTCTCGTTGTTATGTGTGATACGATACACTATTGTAATATCTTCTGTATCTACAATAATAGTTGAGCTTCCTTTTTCATGTGGAAAGAAATACCATATTCAGATAACTATCTTATAAGAGAAGGAGAACAATTATCCACAGGTAGAACTGTAGAAACCCTCAACTATCGTAGCTGGCGTCAAGTTCAAGACCAAAACGTAAGCAAAATTAAATGTTAGGAAAAACAAACTATTATACTTATCGGTTCACTTGTTTATTCAAATTTCGTTGCCAAGTTTCAGTTCATCTCTAAATCATACTATTTCAGCCAGAGCCAATTTTCCTTAGCAGTCTACACTCTGGAGTATTTAATTGAATTCAAACATCTGCATAGCATTATCGAATAAACCTAGACAATTTTTTCCTGTCTCAAAAATTTGGCCGCAATGTAACGTACTTTTATTTTCTTATCAATCAATAATTTAATGATATTTCATGCCAAACACTCAGTTCAAAGTGACCTCTCAAAATATTTTCAAATTTACTTTTAGTTCTTCCTTGGGGCTCGGCGCTTCATCGAGCTGCTACACTGTGGACAGTACCATTTTCCTTTCGGTGAAGACGTTATGTTTACACAGGGATAGTGGAACCACTCAAAGGGACACTGAAAAAAAATAAGACCCTCAAATCTCTACAATCAACAATGGTTATCGTGAATGCTAAACTTACGTCTTCGTTGTCACAAGCGACCATATCGCCGTAGGACACCTGATTACAAATGCAGTACCGTGGCTCGTTCGGATCATAAGTCCATTCCCCTTCTGGCGTTTGTTCCACAACCATGCCGTTCTCAGTAAGGATTGCGTTAGGTCCCAGACCCGGGCCGTGATGTAAACTACTGGGCGGTGGCGGACCGGAGGTAGTCAGTGGACCTAATGGACCGGCGCTGCCTGAACTTAGCGAGGGACCTAAACCAAGCGTCGATGAAGAACCCGATGACATACTACCGCTCATCAGGGCACTGCCGCTGGGTCCGATGCTTGTTGTGCTGCTGCCCGTCAGCGACGATCCGGAACTACCGAGTAAACCTGGAACGGCCGAACTATCTAGTAGATCTAGGGTGGACGATGAGGACAGGTTAGGGCTGAGCCTGGTCGTGTGCGGCTGCTTCGGGTGATGCGCTTGTAAGAGCGTGGCTGTCATGTGATGAGTTTGAAGGATTTAATGCCATGATAAGGGTCATAAGGGGTTTTGGGAATTACGCATGCCGGAAAATTAAGAAAGATAGGAGGTTAATGTGTTAATTTGGACTATTTTAAATGATTGTTTCGTGTTGTGTATGTTTAGGCGCCTTTTCATTTCCAAACCAGAATAACTAAATTTTTAGTCATATTTATAAGCGTACCAGATATTGAAACAAACATTACAGAAGGTCGACGTAAAGTGTAACTAACCTGCGGCAGATGGATTGGTGGTGAGTTTTTTCTTGTGCTGACGTCTTAGCTGATTTGCATCTCGTGCAACCTCTTGTAGGGCATTCAATAAATCGTGAGCTCCACCGGCCCCGGTAGCACCATGAATTGCTTCATAGGAAGCTTTCAAACTAGCCGTTCGACGGCCCTGTTGCATTTGCTGTGTTTGGGCAATGGCCTGACTTGCGGCCGCCGCAATCGCATTCCCAGCACCGAATTGCTGCAGATTATAGGCAACCGAGGCCGCTGCATTTGGAGTGGTACTTCCGGCGGTCGAAGACAGCATATGATGGTATCCTGGCCCAGATGAAACAGCCGGGGTGGTTGGACGGGTTGATACCGAACCTGTCGAAAGGCTGCTAGCCAAAGATGGACGCTTTTCGGGTGGTGGTCCTCCATGTGAGGAAAGGTTCAAATTTTCTCTCCGTTTTTCGGGCTTGATCTTGTATCGACTTTCCACTCGAGCTGCCCCAGCTGGCACAACCGAACTAGTAACGCTGTTCAATGCGGTCAAAGTATCGAAATAGCGGTTCTCTTTCTGATTCAGTCCACCATTGCTGGTAGAAGAATCCAGTTCTAGCGAACGTTTCTCCAAAATTTCCGTTATTCCGTTGTGGTCTGCTTCGAGCTCACACTTGAACTTGTATAGTTCACTATCCAAACGGCGCAGATATCGATCGACAAGATCGTACATCTGACCCGCCAGTTGAACCTTTTCGTCCGAATCTTCCAGCACCCGGTAGTAGTCTTTTCGTATTGTGTGAAATTCCGAATCAGCCTGAGGGCCAACCGTTTCGCCGCGGCGGCACTGTTGGAATAGAGTCCGCACCCGTTTATCTAGCGAGTCCATTTGATCTGAAAGGCGATGTTACAAAAAAACGCTCTGCAGTAATCCTGTTAAATTTTTAAATAAGTACTTACTTTGCACAGAAAGATCCATTTCGCGCATTTCAGTGAATCGATCACGCAGCTCCTGTGGCAGGTGTTCGATCACTGAAAAAAATAATTGAGAATTTAATAATTTTAGAGAAAAGTTTTATAATTTACTCTTAATAGGTGTCTTTAAACTAAATATATGAACAGCTTTCTGTTTATAAATAGATTTATTAACATTAACGTAATCTGTTAGTTACAATGAAATTTACTATTAACTCAGGTGAAAAAAAATCTTTTTGAAACATAACTTTTAAAATGTGTATAATCTTGTTTGTTGAATCTTTTTTTTTTTATTGAACAATTTTAGCTTCGATCAAAATGAGAAATTACAAAGCTTTTCTTAGTTTTTGAAACTATTTTAAATTTGTGAATTGTTTCAGGCATTCGTTTAGATGAGATTTTATTATCATTAAAATAAAATAAAATGATTCAAAAATCTGTCCTTTATATCTGATTTGAATTTCTTTAAGTGCTTAACTGCTCGTAGCGTTATTTTCAAAAATCACGTTTTAGGGTTCTCAAACTGTGGCGCGCTTTCTTTGAGCACGGCGCCTAACTTCTGTGAACGCACTCCATTAGGTAACCCACATACTGACGTTTCGTGTAGGCTCTCATCTGTCATCAGGAGAGGCGTCCATTGAAATCGATCCGTCGGAAACCAAATTTTCTCCATCCGGGCACGACAGAAAGAAAATCGCTTTCACTGCTAAGGCTACTTACTTTCAAGGTAATCCTCCAAATACAACATCTTGCTAAAGTGATCAACGACGTTTAGGAAGTTGAATTAGAACACCCGTTTTAGTGTTAAAACTGTAAACAGGAAATATTAAACGCACTTTCCCCTGTTGGCTTGGGCGTGTTTTGATTTTTCTTCAGAAGAACTCATTCAGGGTGGCGTTCAAAGAGTTAAAAATCGAGTATTAAATGCGCTTGCAGGGTTTGTGTCTTGGGGAAAAAACCATAGGTGTCGATCGAAAATTTAAATATTTATGAGATTGAAATCATCTTTTTTTTTCAGATAAAAATGCGTCGACGTGAAATCCAGAACTTTACGCTTAAACTTAGTGATTTGAAGGAATACGAGGTGGCAAAACTAGAACGGCTCTCTCGGGTGGCCGGTACGGAGGAAAATGCCCACGGTACCTCGGCCTCGTCGGATGGCGCCGAAGGAGATCCCATGAAAACACCGGAAGTTTCGTTGCCACAGCTGCCAAAAATGGTGGGAGCCAAAACAAAACAGGAAATACGAACACGGATAGGTTTTCCACTCGACATGCCTTAGGTTTAGTTCGTTTGATATGAAATAAAGAACGGTTTGTCTCTGTAATTTTTTTTTGGAGAAATCAAGGATGGAAAATTTCAATTGTCGTAAAAGGTTTCAATGGTTATAAACTTGGAAAAACGGAGTTATTGAATCAAATTGTTGCTTTATAACGCGTGACCTGATTACTCTATATTCTTCTTTTTATAACAGATTTGTATGATAATGAGTCAAAAATGCAGAGTTGAATTTGGGCCACCTCACCCCTTGCTTCCTCGATATTTAAAAAGAAATCTTGCAAGTTTATAAATAGTCACCACACGTCAAGTTTAAATTATGCAAATGGCTTAAGAAAAGAAATCTCGCAACTTTGAAAAGTGAATCTCAACGTGACCACACGAAAAGATGAAATTATGCGTAATGGTTTAATGCCAAATAGCCTTTATACCAAATGGTTTTATGCCAAAAGGCATTATGCCAAATTTCATACTCTCCTTGACGACGATTAGAATTTTTTTAATTTTATCTAGACAAAACCTGTATACAAATTTTTAAACAAGACTATTGTACAAATCGTTGGGTTTTGTGTTTAAGTAAATGTTGTAAAAGGTTATAAATTTTTACATTTGCAAAAGTTTTTGAGTTTGTTCATTTCTATTTAAAAGCAAAGCTTTCTACACTGTCATATTTATTAAAACTATGGGAAGGGATATCGAATCAATCAGGTGAGGCAATCAATAGTTCTCCTGGAATAGTTGGTTTTGTATTTTTCTTCTCGGTTCTCCCAGAATATAAATCGGACTTTACTTGGTAGCGATTTTTTGTTTATTTTAATTAAAGGAAAAACAACTCTCCCCTGGCAGTATTTACGCCTTGACGGCGTAGACTCGCTTGGGGAACTTGGCTCGCTTCTTCTGTTCCTTCAGGGTCAATCGGGCGGCGTCCTTCGGAGACAGGGCCTTCCGCATGGCTCGGGTCTTCTTTGGGCGCAGATCCAATGGGACGTACTTCTTGCCCTTGTAGAGTTTTCGCAGATTCTCCTTCGTTTTGGTATTCATAACGATGTAGACGCGGGCGATGGCTTTGCGGACCACACGGCTGTTTGGATTCAATGAAAGAAAAAGAAAAAGAATTAAAATTCATAAGCACAATGAACAACGAATTTATTGTTGCATCTTATAGAAATTTCCCGTGAAATTTAACTAACTGTATAGGGGAGATAAGAGCATAATGGCCACCTTAAGGAACCTCCCTCGTACTTTAAAAATTATTACAAAGAGACGAACCAGCCCGAGGCTGAAAGTCTCTATAATAAAGATAAAAAAAAAAAAAAAAAAAAACCTTAAGGAAAACGCTTATTTAACCATAGAAAATAGCTGTAGTATGGAGGTTAAATTATTGTTTCGTGTTCAGACACTTGATAAGCGTATTTCCTAACAAGCTGAAACTTGAAAAGCTAGATGAAAACGTTAAAAAATGCATTTTAAAAATTGTTGCCAAAAGCTGAAAACTAGCCACTGTTTGGGGCATAATAAGAACCCCCCTGGGCCAGTATACCATTAATCAGGGCACGATGAGCGTTTTCTGCCGGGGAATTTAGCAGCGAATTCAACTCAATGAAGTCAGGTGAGTCGTAAATTCATCAAACAAAGCAATAGTAAATTAATCTAGGTCTGTTTGTAGAATACAAACAATTCACACACGCTCATACATTATGTTTCTGGTGCTTTGTTTGGCGAATGATGCTACTAGCCGTATAATGTAACAATAAAAAAAATCGATCATGAATTGTACCTAATATAAAAAAAAAACTGAAACAATGAAGAAAGAGTGCGGCGTGAAAACATTAGCAACTTCTACGAATTAATATTGAGTTTTATCTCGATGTTACTTTATAGAAGACATGAAATTATGTTCCTAAATTTGGATTTTTTTAACTGTTTTGATTTTCTTATTACATATATCTGTTAATACATTTGAATTGATTCACAACATATTTTCCAGAATATAGAAGGTGTATAGTGTAGTATAGATAGCCCTTAGATTACGACATGTTGAAACTACAATTTTGAAATTAAAATCAAATACTTACATCTTTGACAGCTTCGAGGGAGCTCCACCGGTGACCTTAGCTACTCGAAGATTGAGCAGCTCGGTCTTCAGCTCCTCGAGCTGCTTGGTCAGCTCCTTCTTGTCCTTCGTCCTCAGTTCCGAACATTTAACTTTAACCTGAAAATTAGCCAGAAAAAAAATCAATTAGAAGGATGTCAACAAACAGCCATAACCTCAACTTTCACACTATTTCATTTTTGAGGAACTGCTTGTTGAGAATTTCGCTTTTTTATATATAATTCAAGGATGCTTTGAACACAATACCACTTGAAGAATTTGAAACAAATAATTCCTTCATCACAGGACTTCATTCAAATAAACAAATCTAGATTGTTTCCTGTTCTAGGTTTTGACAACAAATCATTGCCATGGTACATGAGGCAAATTTGTAAGTCATTTTTGAACGTTATAAATCCGGATATCACGGTTTTTTCGCACCACACACGACGTAGGGCATTATTCAAGTTTTTTACAACAAGCAAGCCCCCATTTACGTAAGATGAAACCAAATAATAACCATTTTTGTCGCCGGTAGAATCCGCTTCCTTCTGACTGAATAGGCAGCTGGATTGGAAAAGAGCCACGGTGACGTCACGTCCCGCTGTCAGAGACAGATTCGCAGACCGAGAGCTCGGAAACGAGCACCCACTGAACTGAAATTTTATGGCAGCCGAGTGTTGCACTGAGAAAAAATTATAAATGGAATCTTTGGATTTTAATTTGAAAAAATTTAAATATTCTCGCGTGAGCTTTCATTACGTCGAATGAAACAAAATTTGAAAAACTGAGATATTCACTAAAAAAGCTTCATTATAACACTATCTACCTATATGATTGATAACACAATCAATTTAAACCCTTTTAATATATAAAATTTAAGACTTTTAAAATGACGAATGAAACAAAACCTTGCTTGCCCATTTCAATGTTGCTTATACGCCCCTTCTTCCAAACGGCGAATGTGCAGAGGAAGAAAAACCTAGCACATTCGCTATGGATTCCATGAGCAAACAGTGTATACAGGAAGAGGTAATCAGAATATCAACCTGGCAATATTATTTCAGATTCTTGTTTTCAGGCTTTCTTAAATCGATACTCAAGGCTTTCGAACGCTGTACAATAATGCAGCAAGGAAAAGAAACCGAACAGCAGCAGTAGCAGCAAACCTAACAACTAACAGCAGCAGGCTGATCGGCAGCAGCCTGCTGCTGTTAGTCACCCAATCACCCGATTCACACTTTTATTACGCATTCACTAATAAATTTACCGCTACACTCGATAACTCACTAAGTTAACATTCACTATGCCAAAAAAATTTGAAAATTTACCGGTAATTGCCTCAGAAACATTTGGGCGTAAGTGCAAGTTGAACGAATCAAAGGACGAATGAGACAAATTTCCCCTCCAGCTGATCGGCAACAGAAAGCTGATCAGCAGCAGCGAGTTGGTTTGATCGATGTCGCACCCGATTCACACATTTCATTATGCATTTAATCACCAATTTACCGCTACACCACTTATTAAACAGCCTCTACGCCGAGAAAATTGAAAATTTTCCATAGTAATTACATCAGAAACACTTGGGCGTATGTGCAAGTTGAACGAATCAAAGGACGAAAGAAAAGAGACGAATGAAACAAATTTCCCCTCCAAACTGTAGTGAATTTTAAAATGAAAATGAAAATTTATAAAACCCCTCGTTGATCGAGTGTTTGGGCAAGTGCCATAGATACCAATATTATAAAATGAAAACAAGTTGCAAGAGATGATGAAGAAAATAATAAAAAACGATCGTCCTCTTTTCCTGTGGACCTGCAACCGAACTACACGTCTTTTTTTACTCCTGAGAGAAACCCTGGATTTATTACAAACGACGAATGTGTTCAGACGTATGAACGCTTTATGTTTGAATATGTCGTATGTTCCTATATGATTGAAAAAAGCTCTAAAAATTGCAAAAAAAATAAATTCATCATGTGGAATATCTGACACAATTAGTTTCCATGAATATTGCGTATTTTTTGGAGGGTTATCGGCGAAGGAATAAAAATAGGATTTGAAAAACACTCTTCAAATTTCAAAAGCGTTTTTCTCGGTTCGGTGTTTCTGTTTCATTCGACGTAATGAAAGCTCACGCGAGATTTATTCATTCTTTTTTTTAATATTCATTCTAAATTTGATCCTGGACATTTTTGAAAGCAGTGTATTTTGCCAATGACAAAATGAATGTTATACTTTGTCAAACCGACCGGTTTGTCCGCCATTTTCAATCGCTTTCTGTTTGCTAGGACAACACTCTAGACATCGTTTTTAAGCTATCCGCTTCCTATACAATCTCTAGGTATATAAAGTTAATCTTTAAACTCATCGTATGAACTCACCTGTAAGCTTTTAGTCTAATTTGGGAGAGGGTAGGAGGAATGATTTGCGTTCACCATCGTAAACGATTTTTCATCTGCATGGGTTCGATGGGTCTATAGACCACTATAGATCACTATAGTGATTCAATTTTATTTAAAAAATTCAAAACAAATCGTTCAATTTCAAGCAAAATTTTTCTCAGTGTGAAAATATTCGGAAGCGCGCAACCGACGGGACCTGTTTCCGGTATTTAAACACCTTGCTATAAAATTTGGAATTGACATTTTCCATCATACAACGTTAAATGTTTTTATTTTCTTTTTCGATACAAATACGCAAATTACAATCGTTTCATGCTGTTTCACGTGCTAGTTATGGATCGGGATTAAAAACGAGAAAATATCCCGGAAAAACTTAATAAAAATGTCAAAATTTACTCATTTAGTAGTCGATACTTCGGCATTTATTAAAAACGCCCAGCTGCAGGTGAAAAATTTCTTTTTAAATCCGTAGAATCGTTCGATTTTATAGGTTTCTATTTTTAGGATGTCGCCGAGAATTGCTACACGGTCCAGGGAGTGGTTGACGAAATAAAAAATGACCGTCAACTTAAACGGCTTGTGGTGCTACCCTACAGCCTAGTAATTATGGAGCCAGATTCGGATGTTTTGAGTAAGGTTACCAGTATCGCTAAGAAGACCGGAGACTTTGCAACCCTTTCCCTGGTCGATTTGAAGGTTCTAGCCCTGACGTATCAACTCGAGAAAGAACATGTTGGAACGGAACATCTACGGGATGAACCTAAAACGGCAGTAACCATAGCCTCAGGCCGGAAGCCCGAAGCATTGCTTGGATCTGGGAAGGTTCAAGGTTTTTACGATGGGCGAAGCAATGTGAATGGTGATCGGACTAGGACTAACACTGAAACCGAATCGGTTCAAGCGGAAGAAGAATCGGAACATACACAGATTGAAGTTGTTAATGAGCACCCCGAGCTAGAAGAGAAATTTGCTGAGCTGAATACTGATGAAATCATTAGATTGGAAGATGAAATTTCAAAACAATTGGATAGTGAGGAACCAACAGATTCTGAAAAGAAACATACAGAAGAACAGCGAGAAGGAAACTCAGACGTAGAATTTTCGGGCGAAGATGAAGAGGTGGATCAAGACGATGATGATAATGATGATGAAGGCTGGATAACTCCTTCCAATATCAAGGAAGTAAAACGAGACTTTGGAATGGATGTTCTCGAGGAAAGTCCTTCGCCGGTGGCGTGCATGACAACCGATTATGCTATGCAGAATGTGCTTAAACAGATCGGTCTCCACATAGCGGCATTGGATGGTCGCGTAATCAAACATGCCCGAACATACATACTCCGATGTTATGCTTGTTTCAAGACCACTTCAGATTCCACAAAAGTTTTCTGTCCAAAATGCGGTAACCGCACGCTGAAAAAGGTAGCAGTCAGTCTTGATGAATCCGGACAACAGGTTATACACATAAACGCTCGAAAGCCGCTAACTGCTCGCCATAAGAACAAACCGGTAGCGAAGTTCGTAGGCGGGAAACATTCCACCAATCCCTTGATATACGAAGATCAGCCGCTACCGCAGCAGAGAATATCGGCCAAGGCACAGGCTAAAACCAATGCCCTTGGCGATGATTACACCGCCGGCTATTCGCCGTTTGTGATGCGGGACGTGGACTCCAAATCGGCGGTGATGCGAGGAAAGTCTAACTTGAAACAGTGGATGCAAAACTACGAATACGACAACCATCGGCGGGGGTACAAAAAGTAAAATTGTATTTATGTACAATACGAACCTGGATTCTGCAATAAAAATATTGTATCTATAACTGATTTTGTAAAAACTATTAAAAACAATTCGAACAAAATCTTCTCTTTTTAATGATTATAATGAATATGGCTTAACTTACCTCATCTTGAAAAAATTCATATTGCTCACTCTGTTAGCCTGACAAAAAAAATGAAAAGCATATGATTCGGATAAAAAAAATCACATGTTCTTTTGGAATCAATATTTTTATTTATTACTGACTCAATCGAACGGTCTTTCCCAACCAGGTGCTAACGCCTGAGCTGGAACGATAAATATTCAGCTGAGCGTTGTTTGCTACACTCTACATCGTAACCAGTACTACAACTAGGTATATTGTAATATATTGGAAAAGAATGGATCTAATCCTATGTAGGTAAGTAGATAATGAAATTTCGAACTAAATGTAACATTTTTTTAAAACTTCCTAATTTACCAGTACGATTTAAAAAAATAAATAAGTATTTTGTTTTCTTTCTCTTTTACGGTTTACCCGAATCTATTGTCATCCAATGTTGCTTGATCTCTACATGTTTTCTGCTATAAACTTTTAAGATGACTACCGCGAAATAAATTTTACTCAGATGGCAAACGAATTTTACGCTTAGCTAATGAAGTTTGGAACGGTTTAGATTATCTTTCTTCTGCAGTAAGTTTTACTGCTATCATATGAAAATGAACGGAATTAGATTTTTCACATCACTATTTTGAGAGTCTTCGTGACTACAAATGGCTTCGATAACAATACTTCCTATTGACTCATTGTCCCATAAATTCACAATTTGAACAGAAAAATAAACGAAGATTACTTTATTCGTTGGCAATACAAATGTATTATTATAAACTTTTGATAGTGATAATTTTACAACTAACTTAATCATACTTAGCAAAAAAATATGTTTTTTTTCGCAATCCAGAAGCTGAGATCGAGTAAAGGGACTAGGCCAGTTGAGGAAATACTTATTCTCGGCTATTCTTCTGTTGAACACTTGTCTCTAACATTTGTTTCAAAATTTCAGCTAAAAAGTACCGATGAGTCGAGCTAAATATGTCGAAAAAGTTTTGTTGATGCGATTCTCAGAGATTTGAACGACACCTTTGAATCTCTTTTCCAAACGAGACGTTATCTGGAGAGTCTCTAAATCGCATCCCGATCATTTGAAGGAGCGCCGTTTACGTTTCTCATTGTACTTTCAAATAAATGGACACTTAACTTATATTATGGTCAGTATTGTACAGTGAATTAAACAATCAAGCTAAAGCGATGCTACAAAGAAATTATTCATCTAAGCATTCTACAGTTTGAATACAGAGAACAGACAGGAAAACAAGATAACCTGTAACTACCGTGCCTTTGAATGTTTGAGAAAATAATATCAACGCACAAAAGAAAACTGACCCTAAATTACCCAAAACATGCGTCCTTTATGTTATAGAAATTAATCTTCATTAACCTGATAACAGTGTTATAATTTTAAGTAGAGTTGGTTGACAATTCAAACAATGATGACCTTAACATAAGGTCAAATTCTGATATTGTCTGCACCATTATATTTGATTTCTGAATGATAATTGATTTATGATAAACAAAACAGAAAACAAAATACAGTAACGAAACCTATCGAATCTAATACATCTGTTCTTTGAGATTATTTTTTTCTAGCTCAAGCTTCATCGATTCAAATTCCCCGTGGTTCTCATGCACGTGGTTCAAAGTTTGGAATGGTTGTTATTCATGTTCAAACTCACTGTTCTCGTGGACGTTTCGCAACGTTTTTGTCATTTACTCTTATAATTTCCCTTATCCTTAATTGACAATAAGACACTGACACACACATATCTACTTCTTCTACGAAACGCTACAACAAAGCTGTATCTCCGGCCGTAATCCAGCTCGATGAATTTGATTCACCATAGTTCCGCGCGCATTGGTCGCGTTTTAACATCGATACAAATTTTCGAGGGTTTCCCTTTACTTTCAGTACACTTACATTTAACACACTGGCAGTCTCTCAAAAAATCACATTCCCTCAATCGAAAAATAAAAGTCATGTTTTTGCTTCGTGTTGAATCGTTTAAAATTAGCCGTAAGTCTCATTGATAAATACATGTAATAAATAAAGATTAAGTTTTTCTTTAGCTTTAAGTTGTATCGTAGGTGTTAAACTGCATTGAGTAAAATTTGTTTTTTGTAGGTTCATAGATTACAATGTTAGAGAAATATATGTAACTGTTGGAGATCTTGAACGGTCGTTATTAGGAACATAGCAGGTTTTTATTCTTTAACATTTTTGTCGCACAGTCGCATCCAATGACTATTCTATTTTTTCTTTTAAAAATGTCCAAACATTAATCGCTAAATAAAAACATCTATGATAGAGAACGAAGATTGTTCTCCGTGTAAAAAAGACAACCAGAGATAGTGCAAAAGAACATTGACGAAAGTAGAAAAAGAACGACTTTACGAATCTCCTCCGACGGTGGCGTTTGCTTGTAGATGGGTTGCCAAAAAGGCATTGTCATCACTAATGATGACGTCATGTGGGCTCTGATGTAGCCGGTGATGTTGGCGATTGTTGGCAAGGTTGGACCCGCCATTAGCAGAAGCACTACCGCCACCACTAGACAGGGCTCGCAAGTGAACACCGTTCAACTTACCTCCTTTGCTGAGTGCCTCGACAAGCAAGTGCAAACGTTGCTCCCGTTCGGTGTGGCGACGTTCCAACGATGTAACCTTGAGAGGCCAATTCGGATTTGTCGGAAGTAGGAAAATCGGGAAACATTAGCAGGTTAAACGATAACCTGATTCGAGCTACCCAAAAACAGTTGTTAGATTGATTAACTTAAACACTCCGAAACCCATTGTCGGGTTAACAAAAATTAGACTCTGGTTATGTCAATCGAAAAAAAAAATTTATAACTTAGGCAAAAAAGCATTTCTAATCATAGTTCAGGAGTCTCACTTTGTCCTTAAAGTACGCTTGATAACTAAAAAATCTACAAAATTAAAGTCAACTATAAAGTTAGACCTAAAGCTCATAAGAAAAATGTGCTCCTAACTTTAAAAAAATTGCTGATAATTTATTAAAAAATTAGCATCTACTACCACTGGTGCCGTGATGGAGGGGACTACCGGAAATTGAACGAGTTCCATTGGAAGAACCGTTAGTGCTTATAATGGGAATACCGTTACTACTAGGGTGATTAGGTCGCGATGGGCCTCCGAAACCATTTGCAAGCAGCGTTCCGTTTCTTGCAAAGGGTGCAGCTGAATGACTGCCGATGGTAACTTTTTTGCCCACAAGCATTGTTGAAGGGCTTTTTAAATTTAGCGTACGAAATGATAATCTATTTCCGGAAACGTTACCACCGATGCCAAACAGCTTCGTAAGAGCAGTATTACCACCGGGCCAACACTTGCGCCGTCGTCCAGCTGCAGAAACGTGTTTTTTGAAAATTTGTTTTCTCTGTATGGTTTCGGAGTTTTTTTAACGATGAAATTTGTGACAAATGATAAGTCCAATTTCATGATAAGCGTTTTTGTTTCCAGAATGCAATGAAAATAAATGTGAATGTGAGATGTGATGGCAGCAATAGATTTTTCAATACAGTTAACACGTGATTAAGTAAACACAAGTAGCCAAAATGAAAGTTTCAAATAGGTGTCTAGCGCTTCGTTCTGTCGCTTACCTTAGCTTTCAGAGCGTAGTAATCGTTATTATGATTTGGTCTACGCTTCTCTTTGGTTTGCGCGTGTTCCTCCCTTTCCGAAAGTCGCTGCTGTAGTATGCGAACCGATTCATGACATGCAGCCAGTTCGCGTTCATGGGCGGCCTGCAGAGTTTTTAGCTAAAATAATAAATGAAGTACCCAATTAAAACCACTCTGACTCAAGCAATTCGACAACTTACATCCTGCAATCTTTTATCATGCAAAGTTTTATAATCGGCTTCCAAAAGTCTAATCTTTAGCTGGGCATCTTTCAAAGCGGACCCATCTGAACTATCAGAATACTGCAACGGATCATAGAATTTGCCTTTCCCCGAGGAAGAAGAATTGTGTAACTTTCCATCGGGTTTCAAATACGTATCTCTTTCTTTCTGCAATTTCTTAATGGTTTTCTTGCAGTCTTCAACCTCTCGGGTCAGCCTTTGGACAGCCTTTTCTTTTATGGCCAAATCGACCCGCATGCCACGAATCGTGGCCATTAGGTGAGCATCTTCTCGGCCTTGAATTTGCGAGTCGGACAAAGAATTGGGAAGCTTATTTCCAGCTGAGGCAGAGGACGCTCGTTTGCCAGACTGCTGTCCTCGTACCAATCCGGTTCCAGTTAGACGACTATCCGTTTGCACTGAAATTGAACGAGTTTTAGTACATTCCCGTTCAGGAAAATCTTCGGTTTGCGAAAAGCTGGTGCTGGTTTTGGTCGCTTTAATAGGAGCAGGAATGGAAACAGCCGCATGACTTGTAATACTGGACAGTTCGTCCATTTGCCGGACAATTTTCTCATTCAATTTGCAGTTAATCTCCTGCAGACTAAGCACTTGCATCTCTAAATCCGCAATATGCGTTTCGTACTTGGACTGCACGGAATTGAAGCGCGCCTGCACGTTGGCCAGTATACCTTGAGCCTTGGCGTCTTGCTCTTTAGCATCCGCTTCCAGCTGCGCGATTCGCTGTTCCAGCAGCTTACGAGTTTGGGAAGCATCTTCGGCCGGTTTGTTGTTTGCTGTATTCTTGCTGGCCACTAGAAAGGTAGGTACATTTTAAATCTTAACGTTAACTTTGAAACCCTCATAAATTCAAAAAATAATTTAAAATCGAACTACGCAATCTAACTTAGTGTCTAACACTTACCAATAAGAGCTGATACCGAATCGGGATGTTTTCTCATCAGGATGCGTTCCATCTCACGGCACTGTCGCTGCAGATCCTGGATGGTCTTCGTATCCTTCTCGTTCAGTTCTTGGTAGCGCTTTTTGTCCCTCCGCGATTCCTCCAGCTCCGATTGCAGAATCTTCTGCAGCTCTAGTGCCGCGTCCCGATCACCACGAGCTGAATGCAACTCCGATCTGTAATTTAAAATGTTAAAAAACAGTCCATTTTGTAGATCGGATTTAAAAAAAACATACCTAAGTACATTGGCACATTCCGTTAGATGTTGTACTTCTAATTTCAGTTTGTCGCTTTCCTCCTGAATCGAGCCATGGTTTTCGCGCAGTGTTCGATGCACCTGAGACAAATTGTCGTATTGTATTTTAAGACTCTCGTAGCGCTCCTCGGTGTCTTTTAACTTTTCCTGTAGCTCGGAAATGCTGCCCTCTAGCTCGCGCTCTTTGGACCAACTGAAAGCGCCAACAATCGGTTCAGGCGTCGCATGCGTCGGAGAGGGTGCAGTCGATTTGTCGCAAAAAGTACGATCCCTGGTGGTAGTGGCACACGGTGGAGACGGTGGGCATGGTGTCCTTGTTCTCGGGGAGTCATTTAAGGTTAGATTATAAATCTCTTCCAAATCTCGTATGCGAGATTGGCTACATAACTGATTTTCTTTATTATCTTTAACAGACTTTCTTGGAAACTGGTGGCTTGAACTGGCAGCAGCAGACGA